>NC_134354.1:264551444-264748944 GCF_048569485.1 Anomaloglossus baeobatrachus | reverse complement strand
GTATTGGCATATACATCTTGTTTTTCTTTATGGCTTTTACCGTATAAGTTAATTAATTTCATATTTTGATAGATCATACTTTTACAGATGAAATATTAAATATGTTTTCTTTTTTATATTATTTTTCTCTAAATGGTCGCTTAGGGTGGCATGCCTTGAATGCGCTCTCTGAGTTTCATTAGGTTTATTTATTTACGTACCATTTTTCACAACAATTTTTAATAATAAAAAAATAGAAAAACTTGCTATCGATGAAACAGGAATTTATTTAAATCCCCAAATTGGCAAGCTGAAATAATTTTAATACTGAATTCCAAGTGGTAATGTTTCTCCTTGTGGAGAGTAACATTTCTAACATATCAGTGTAAGTAGGCTTATAAGCCATACAATGCTCTTATGGGAAATTAAATATGTATCTTCAGATATGAAAAGGACTTGAATGCCACCTAATGAAAGGAGCAATCCTAAAAGTAAAATATCAACTCTTTAATGAGCTTCGCCATATGACTTAGGATAAAATCCAAACCAAAATCTCAAGTGTTTTGGAGTGTTGCCTCAAGTCACTGCAAAGGATGAGATCTGATTTGGCTATATGAGAGGCTACTGACTGGAATTTAAGTGGTAACATCTCTCCTTGTAGAGAGTGTAGAGAGTGACATACCTGGCATACCAGTGTAAGAAGGCTTATAAGCCATGGAATGTGTCAGTCTTTTCTCTGTTGCAGAGTTTTGTGACACGTTCTGGGTCAGAGTCTCACTTTAACTTGTGAGACTTTGCTGAGTAAATGGATTCCGTTTCCTTTGTTGAGAAGAGGTGATTCTGGTTGGGACCATGCCCAGGTCCTATAAATACCCAGTACTTCCATCAGAGGGTGCCGGTTATTTTCATCATTTGGTAGCTTGTCCAGGAGGAGAAAGGAGCTGGTGAAACCCTCTCTCTGAGACTTGTGTTGTGGGCTGCAGCATTGGTGCTTGCTGCAGCAGTTCTAGGTGTGCTGGTTGTACGGTATGGATGATACCCAGTACTCTGTTTTCTTTCCCCCCCTTCTATGTTGTTTTCCCTTGTGCACTTTTAACCTTTGTGTGTGGTTGCCGTGTGTATGAGTTGTAGTCGTTGTCACCCCTATTTTGTCTTTATTTGTTGGTGGAGTTGTAGACTTCTGTTCTTGCCCCTTCCCCTGGGTGGTGGGTTGTGGAGGAGGGGTCTTATCATCAGGGATAAGGACAGGAGATAGGGCCTAGACCTAGGTTGGAGGCCCGGATGTCCCTACCTTCAAGGGTACCTCCGGGTGTTAAGGTGAGTGCAAGGGCCCCAGCCTTAGGGCCAGTATACATTTCCCTGTGTTCCCCTGATCACCCATGATACAATGTTGAATTTCATAATGCACTAAAACTTAAAAGTGCTAAGTAATGAGTATCCAAATTCATTGCCATGACGAAGCAAGTTGTAAAAATCCAAACAAAGACGCAATATGTTTGACATGTTTATTTGCCGTCAATTAGTCATTTTCTTACTGATAAAACTAATTTCTTGCTTCATGGCCAGTTACAGCAAGAGCAGCTGGGGTCAAACACTAAGTTAGATTGGCATGTCTGCTGGTAGGTTTTTCCATTTAGGCAATTATAGAACTGGCTTTTATTTGTTGGGCTGGGATACAGACCATTTGATTTTCCAACGCAGAAACTACTGCTGCCTGGTGGAGCTGCTGCAGCGGTGGTTGGTGCACCTGCCGTGTTTGGTGCTGCTGTGTTTGGTGCGGCTGTGACTGGTGCTGCTGGTACTGATGATGTTTTGCAATCTGCATAGTAGATAAATGTAACAATATTACTTATATATACTATGACGTGACTGCATCCTAGTGATACTTGGTTATCATGACTTACATATACTGTGATCCGTATGAGTAAAACATTATTAGATTTTCTAGGTTATAAAAAATCCTTAAGCTGACAGGAAAGCAGTATATAAAATGTCATAGTCCAAATTATTAGTCTAGATAAATTTATAATGTGGTAAAGTTAAGTACTTACTTGGAAAAGAGATACCCAAAGCGGATTTCAATGCATTCATTAAGGGATATTTGCCTTGACCACAGAAATGTCCGCTAAAGTCATCCAAAGGAAGGGCCCACACCATAGCACCTCCAAAGTTATTCTTCAGTAGCCACTCAGCCTATGAACAAAAATGGAACCACACAATTCTGGATTTCTGTTCATATGACACAGGGTTAGATGTCACCTTCCTTCTCTTGCTTTCATACCTTGATCTGGAAACTTTTTTGGTTGTCATACCCAACCCATAGATTGCCTTTGTAGGCATAGGGGACGGCTTGTGGGCTATTCCAAACCTCTGTAGCACCTTCCAAGAAACTACAGATCTGCAGATATATGGAAAGGAAAAAGGATCAACTTGGTTAATTTTCGCTTTCATATTTTTTTTGCATACAAATATTTCTTTTGCATACAGACGTTAATATTCTACATGTGCAAAAAAACCCACAAAAAACTGATTTTCCACCCATATATTAAAAACCGAATAGTTAACCTGACAAATTAATAAAATTCAACTTAGCCATTTAGCTATTTTTTCCTTTATATAGTTTTATGGTAAATAGCCACCATTTAAGTTTTAGAAGATGTCAGACAAATTATCCATGTTCTTGAATCATCTTACGTATGCCAGGATTTACGACAAGCTCATTTAATAGGCAAATAGATGTGATAGATTTGATCCGCATAGAATCGACTATCAGCAAATTTCATCAAGTTTGGAGGTTCTCACAGATTTGAACAATTTATGATTTAATTTGGACTAAAAAAAGTCAGGCGTTATTTCACAAACTACTGAAGAGTCGTAGACGGGGTTGATGATGTCAGGTGCAGTCCCATGGGCTTCCCGAAAATACCCTTCAGCTGTCACTTCATAAAGTCAAGCTCAACCATTCAGGGGAAACTATCACAGCCAGTGTAAAAGATGTGGAACAGCCTGGTAGCGCCATTTTATGTTTTTACGGTATAGGGTTAAGAGGTCAGAGCGCACAGCTCACTCCACAGAGAAAGACCAACATTGCACCACAGCACTAGTGAATCATATGCTGATCTATCATAACTAGAATTACATTTTTATACTACAAGACCTTTGAGGGATAGGACTATACAAGCTAGCCTTCACTTCTTATGTGCCTCAATTCACTAAGTTAATTTTTGCTGTCCTTCGTAGGGTCACATTTGGTAGCTACTAACTGAATTCCGGGAACACAATACAAGACCTGCCGTCTGGGAGATGCTCTAATGCTTGGTCTAGCCACTACAATAAGTTACATAACACCTTTCAGATATTCATGCTTGTCAATCTTTTCTATTTCCACCACATCACCTTTAAGGCTGGGATCACACCAGTGTATAAAAAATTAGTTCCATTCTCATCCAGAAAAGTGGGAACATTTTTTTTCTCACTTGTCATCCATGTTCTGGCCATTTTTTTTTTTACTTAGTCGGATTGCACTCATCCAATTTATAGGCCTGTGTGAGCGAGCCCTAAAGCTGGGCGTACACATTAGATGGCTGTCCACCAAACAATGCTTATGCTGATCTTTAGGCTGACAGCCATCTCAGCCAACTCTCCCATACACAGAAGCACTCATTCAGCCAAGGACTTTTGTGTTTCCCAAGGAGAACAATGTAATCGGCAGTCCAAAATTGGCCATGCACAATTAACATCTCTCCCGACCACCAGTCTAATATGCATGGGGAACCCTAAGAACTGACTATTTATTTTCTGATATGGCATACCTGTTGACATGGGCCAGTAGCACAAAATAAAGGGGTTGTCCATTTAAAAGCAAATTCATGCTTGAAAATAACAAATTACAAACCATCGGTTGCCCTAAAAGGCCCTTTCGTATACGGTATATGTTGTTTCTTCTTTGCAGCTCTTCAGAGTTCCCTGTTGACTTGACCACAGAAGCCAATGACTGGCTACAGCCATCATGTGTTGTAGACAGGGTAACTCCATTTTAGCTCTATCAATACTTGAATTAGCAAATGAAACATTTCTAATTTAAGATAAAAATTTAATGCATTGTTCATTCAGCCATATTAGTGTTTGTCTGCAGATCAAATAATTCAGTGAAATGAAATCCCATCTATATATCTTATGAAACTTAACTTAAAAGGAAAATCAGCATACACAACATATGGTCAGAAGAGCGGTTACCTCAAAATATGCCATAAATCCAGGCTGCTGTGTGTATGGTGCAGCGGGAGCTCCACCAGATGTTGGAGCACCCAATCCATTGTTTGAGGGGTTAGAGAGTGTATAGGTTCGTCCATAGGCTGGAAATCCGACCATTAGCTTTTCTGGGTCAGCTCCATTATTTTTCCAATAATTCATAGCATAATCCTAAATTATTGGAACAGACCAAAATGTGACAATTCAGTTTAAAGGTTTTTACTAAATGTGCACACACATAAAAGATAAAGCGAAACATAAAGATAACATACCACATTGAAATAGATATAACCACCCTGATCAGCTGGGCCTTGGTAAAGAGGGCTATCCTCTCCGGTAAATCCTTCCCATGATCCACGCAAATCATATGTCATCACATTGATAAGGTCCAAGTACCTAGAGATGAAATGGAAAAATAAAGAAAAAAACTGTACACAACTACCGAAAACAAAGGTAATGAGGGTTCTGGGATTAATTACTTTGTAAGTGCTCATTCAGACACCCGTGCACACCGGTCCGATCTAGCACCACAATGCAGGGACTGGTGCACCTCTCCCGACCCAAGCATTACAGCCTCATAAAAATATATGAAGCTGTCATGCTCCGGATGGGAGACATGTGGTCAGTTCATGCATTGTTGTGTGATTGGACTGGTGTGCACAAACATATGAGCATAAAATCAACTAAATCACACAGCTAGAAGGCGAAAAGGGTTGTGCATTTTATTAATATAACTATGTAATAACCACTGTTACACAAAACCTGATTAGTGATTTATTTTAGGAAAAAAAACATACTGTGATAGCTGTGGGATTTGATATCCATTTTCAATGGTCCCCTTGCCAGCAGACACAGCAGCAGACATAAGAAGACGAGGCCTATTGGTCTGACTTCCTTCCTGCACAAATGCCGCATTCATTTCCTAAAACACAAGGTATAATACTTTGTATATTTACTATAATAAATGTAATTTGTGGTCTACTGTGTTTCTTTTTATACTTTTCCATTACAATAATTTTGGCCTACTTAATACTTGTAAATCCTATAATAATTTCACCTGTAGTAAAACAGAATACTGTTGCTGAGTTTCCGGGGGGCTGCCTCTGTCCGAGTCTCCGGGATACTCCCAGTCAATGTCCAATCCATCAAACCCATACTGTCTCAGAAATTTAATGACGGAGGTGATGAATGTTTGACGGTTCTCTGAACTGGATACCATGGTATTAAACCTGTAGGAAGGAAACAATCATTAAAATTAGAGAGTAGGGAATCAATTTAATTCAAATCAAATTTGTGTGTAATTTTTAGGAATTCGCTAAGCCTGGAAAGTTTGTACAATTTGGGAATCAGCTACCATTTTACACATCACAGCAGTTTGCTTCAGTCAGAAAATCTTTTTGCTTTTCTATTTCAAAAGGATCATATAAACCTCCCAGAATGCCTTACAGCTGCCACATAACATGGTATAGCACAGGCAACTTAAGGGCCATTTACACGCTGCGACATATAACGCTAAATCTTCGGGGTTCACGGTGTTTGTGACGCACATCCGGCGTTGTTAGCGACATGAGCAACCTCATGAGCAACCTTAAACAATCGCAAAAGAGGTAAAAATCGCTGGTCGTGATACGTCGTTTATTTACCAAAAATCGTTGTCTGGTCAGTAGCGAGGTTGCTTGTCGTTCCTGCAGCATCACACATCGCTGTGTGTGACACCGCAGGAACAACGAACATCATCCTACCTGCATCCACCGGAAAGGAGGAAGGAAGGAGGTGAACCTGATGCCACCTGTTCCCTGGTGCCACCGCTAACACTGGTGCACACCCCTTTTCCCAAATCCAGGAACGGGTCCGGGTGACGCCCACACGGGCCGGGTAAAAAGTTCCTTACCCGGCAGTCCTTGTCACGGGCCCCAAGTCCGGGGACCCCTGGCCTGGAGGTTAGTCACCGGTTGCAGTGGTGACTGGGCCTCGGCCTAATCTACCCCAGGCCCTTCCTCCAATCAGCCTCTCCAGAGACTGTGGCGAGCAACAAGAAGGAGGCAGTTTAAAACATTTAAATACCGCTGCCGGGCCAGACTCCTCCTGCAGCATTCCTACAAGACCACAGCTCTGACAGCACGGATCCCCAGTGCCTCCCTCACTCACGGTGCCACACTGTCCAAAGACTCCTTCTTCCTGCTGCCGACGGTGTGGGTACAACTGCTCTTCTGGATCTGGCTCCATTCTCTACCAAGGGCTCCGGCCCCTGATGGCATCTTTGCTTCAACAAGCAGGGGGAAGATGTTCAACAAGAACGGAACTCCAACTGTCAACTTCTTCAACTACCCTGCCACCCTCCACCTGCAGTGCAGATGGCCTCCTGCGGAAACATGAGGACGTTTAACAAGGGCAGCGGGTTTTAAACAGTCAACTTTTAACTTGTAACTTTTATGGGTAGACTTACATTTTCCGCTACCACTGCTGCATAGGGCCATACGGCTCACTCAGCACTCTGGGATCAGTATCCCTGGACTAGCTGAAATACATCCCGGAACTCTGAGCTTCTATCGGGAATGGAGGTGGTATAGCAGGCGATACTGCAATTTCTGGGAGCTGTGTCGGCCGGTGTTCCCCGGCCATATTGGGAACGGGCTCTGGCTCCGGGCAGGTCAGTGAGGCCGGGAGGGTCTGTGTTCCTCTCTCCCGACGTGGCACTGTATGGGTGGCTCGACTCTCGCGGGCCCACTTTACTGCCACCATTCTCCGGACCTCCGCTTTCCAGTCCAGCACTTGTTGTAGCAACTGAGTTTGCACCCAGACACAGAACCTCACTAGTTCTCGCTCCAGCCAGGCAGCGGTCCCCAGTGATAAGCGGTCCGATTCTTGCTCCTCTGCGGGAACCACCGCTCCGCCTCTGCCACTTCTAAGCGCCGCCGCGCCAGCGAGAGGCACTGCTCCACCATCAACATTGGGTGTGGACATCTTCCCGCTTTTTCCCCTTGGTTTTTCGGGAGCAGTCTGCAGACGCAGCTCTCTAGTTTCAGTTTCAGCCTCGGGTGTCACTTCCTTCCGGCCGTGTTCCCAGGGGGCGGGGCTTCAACTTCACACCCTTTCTTGGGGAAGAAGACGCTGGGTTGTTGTTTTTCGCGCCCAAAAATGGCGGCAAAAATGGCGGCTTTTCAAAATTTTGCAGCGGAGCACCGCTGACAGTCCAGAACAAGGCGCACTTCCACCAGGTAGGTGGATGGTTTACAATCCTGTTCGTGACGCTAAGTTTTGAGGTGTGCCGCCCCCGTGCTAGCAGCTGGGCTGCTCGGATCCGGATCCGCAGTGTGGCTCAAGGGATTCTACAGGACCCGGGGGTCGCGCGTACACTTCAAATAAAAAGGGGGACGTAGTTGTATGGGATTTGCCGTAAACTGTCTGTGACGCCACCCATGGTGTGTGGTGAAATGTGGCACCACCGCTGTTGTTGTGGGGCACCCGGGGGGCGATGGGATGGCAGCTGGATGTTAACCCCTCCGTGGGTAGGGATGGATGCCCCGGGGTCCAGTGTCTCTATGCTGAGGATGGTGACTGCAGGGTCCGGCGCGCCCTGTCAGACCGGGGGATGTTAGTTTACTCACGATTAAATGAATCACACAAGTCTAATGGTAAACCAAGGTGCTGGTGGCCGGCTGCTGCGGTCGGGTGTATCTGGTCCCACACCCGGGCTGATGGTCTGTGTCACTTTCCTCTGCACTCTGTGTTTGGTGTGGTGGACTTCCCAGTGTGAAACACGGGAGTCCGCTCCCGGTCCTTTTGTTGGGAGACTTGCCCGCTGACGCTGACTCTTGGGACCTACCGGGCCCTGACGGATGCCCTATTCCTCACGGTGGGTGGTTGTCTGCTTTTGGGGCTTTGGTTGGGACAGGACCTATAATCCTGCCCTCAATTGGTTAATTAGCTAGGCCGTTGGTTCCGGTCCTGGCTTCAGGGTGCAAGTACCCCCTCTGTGCACGGTTTCCGCGTCGGTTCTCCGGTGTCGGTACTGGCGGGCTCCAGCCCTGCCCCGGTCCTCCTCAGATCTCCAGCAGCTGTCTTCCCATCTCCTGTCACACGGACACGGACCACCATCTGCCACCTAGCCAGTACGCCGGGGCTCCAACCCCGACGCCTTTCCTTTCTGTCTCCGCACTTCAACTTTCTCCTCAACTACTCCACTCCTCTACTCTTGAACTTCAGCTTAGACTACTGTTTTTCCCGCCCTGGGTTCTCCTGACCCCTAGGTGGGCGTTCTCCATCCACCTTGTCCCGCCCTCTGGTCTGCCTTTCCTACCCTGGGGGGGGGTGACTAGGGTTTCTGGTTGGCTGTGTGTAACCCTGTGTGGGATGGTGTTATGTGAGGGCCTATTTGTGTGACTACCTGGTTTTGCCAGGGAGTCACATTAATACTCTACCAGGATACAGCTAAGCCCCCACTAACTAAAACCTCATATTTATTTCTAAAGGATGCAGCCAGGCCCCTTTCTGTTAGGCCTTGCATTTTAGAGTTTTTGTCCCTGCATGGTACACAGGTGGGGTACGGCTTGGCAACCCGCCAGACCTTATAGTATGGGCTTCATTTAATAGGCTGCGGGCTTGTGACTATGTATCTGCATGTGTGAACAGCGCTCTATGCAAGCCATCAGTGTGCAGTTTTATCATCTAGCAATTGCCCCCTCCATTCCATGGAAGTGAGTGTGCGATTTGCTCCTCCTGCACCTGTGATGCCTCCACTTAGAGGAGGTTTAGCTGTATCATGGTAGAGTATTCGTTTTTGGGCTGGGCGATGTACGCACTGCAGCCCATCTTTGCTGTAAGTAATACTTAAGTTTTGGAGGATATCTATTCCTCTTTTTGTTTCTATTTTTATATCCTGTGTGAGGTTCTACCTATGTGAACAGAAGGGACTGAGCCTCAGCCAACAAAGCTGGATACCAGGTCACATGGGTATGACCTCACACAGGTCCTTCACAGACACAGTGAATCGTTTGTATAAGGATACTTTGACACATCAGTTTTTTGGCATCAGGCACAATCCGGCGTGTGCCTGATGCAACGGATCCGGCGCAGATTATGCAAAAACGGATGCACCGGATCCTTTTTTTTTACGGATCCGGTATACCTTATTTGTCAAAAAATGGATCCAGCGCATCCGTTTTTGCATCCGTTTTGTCCGTTTTTTTTTTTGCTGGATCCATTTTTTTTCAATAAATCGGAGCATGCTCAGTTTAAAAAAACAGATCCGGCAGCCGCATCCTTTTTTTGCCGCATTACGCCGGATCCGGCGTCCATAGGCTTCCATTGTAAATTATGCCGTATCACGACTGATTCGGAGATAAAAAACGTTACAAGAGACGTTCCATCCGGCCGCCGCATTAGCCAATTACGACGGATCCGGCAAAAGCCGGATGGAACACAAGGCCATCAGGCACAATCCGGCGCTAATACAAACCAATGGGTATAAAACGGATCCGTCCCCAGATCCGTTTTATCCGTTTTTTTCCGGATTGTGCCTGAAGGGAAAAAACTGATGTTTGAAAGTAGCCTAATACTTATGCTAATTCTAACAGGGGGAGGGGATAACTATGAATATATGATCTGCTCCTTTGTTCATGTCACTCAAAAAGCAGCTCATTTTATAAACTTTACTTTCTTGGATTTCAAAACTTAGACATCTGAGCTGACCACTACAGGTATGTAGAGAATCAGCCTGATAGTGCCAGTATAGCACTGGCTTTAGGTTATATACAAAAATTCTGGTGATTGGTGCGCTTTAAATGTAATTGGAGTCTTTGCAGTACTTTCAAATTGCAACCAGGAACACTACGTCCTTGGTAGTAAAGGGGTTAAAAATATGAAAAAAAAGCCCTTAAAAGTTCAAATCACCCTGCTTTTGCCCCCATTGAAAATAAAACAATATTAATTAAAACTACAGTTTTAAAATTGCATTGCAGTCACAAGTTCACCTAGCGTTCTTATTAAAAGGGGTATTATGGACCAATTGCTTTGGGTGTTATGAATTGTAGGTATCTACAGTGTATATACAAACCCAAATTCAAAAAAAGTTAGGACACTGTGTAAAATGTAAAGAAAAACAAGAATGCAGTGATTTCTTAACCTCTAAAAGCCATATTTTTTCACAACAGTATATTCACCAGAAGGTGAACATTAGACATTTCTCCATTTCATTTGTAAAAAAAGATGACCTGTCACCAGTTAGAGCAGGGGTCTCAAACATGCGGCCTCTTAACAATCGTGGTCCTCTCCAAAGGGCAGCTGAACTCAGAACTTTTTTGCAGCTGAAAGTGTGTCCTTGGACGTACATTGAATTGAAATGTATTGCAGCACAGACACCAGTGCTCTGCAATGCCAATGTCAGCTGGTGGCCAATCAGAGGCCAACAGCTGACGTGAGCTTGCCAGAGCTGTGGCCCATGGCAAAGACGTTATATACCCCGGCACCAGCACACTGACGTCAGCTGCTCACCTCTGATTGGCAAGCAGCTGACATGAACCGAGTCGAGATTGTCAAGGGATCTACGGTGCCTGTGGGCTACATGTGTAGAAAAGAGGACACCAAGAGAATGGAGGACATGTGAAAAGAATCTTTTTTTTTATGTGTGTATGTGAAGAATGGCACAATAGGGGACATTACTACAAGATGAGAACCAGGATGGGCACATTGCTACAATAATGTTGACCAAGATGGGCACATTACTGCAAGATGAGGACCGGGATGGGGATATTTCTTCAAGATATTGGTCAGGATTGCTATATGGTGCTAATTGCAAGACAATTTTACTGTATGTGGCCAATTGGGGAAAAAATGTTAGATTTTATTTTTTACATTTTAAGTAAAGCATGAAAAACTATTTTGCCATTAAAAATGTTGTTATATACTGTATATATAAACTAAAGTAAACAAAAAGTGCACATTTGTTATCGCTACATCCTATATATCCCATGCGATGAATGCCATTTAAAGAAATAAAAAAATGACAAAACTGTTAAAAACTGGATTATTTTTTATTCTGTGTGCGGCCCATATATCGACATGGGTTTGAGACCCATGAGTTAGAAAATATAGTGTAGTGGATTCAGAGCTGAGTAAAATGTGTTTTTTATTTTTTAATCTCTCTACTCTCTGTTGTTGAGATATTAGCTTGCAAAGTTTAGAATATAATTTATGGTAATCCCAACTGGATGTTATAACAGATTTGTCTCTGGTTGGTGTGTACTTCTCTCCCTGCATGACGGTGACCAATCATAAGCAAGCAGCAACACACAGGGGAAATAAAGAACACGCCCTTCTGCCTCACAGATCCCTGCAACTGCTGTACATAGATACATCAGAGCTGAGCTATTTATCACTACAAACCATTCCAGATGTCATCTCAAGGCAGTCAGTGTGGGGGGAGGGTGAGAGCTGACAGCACTGTGAGAACATCTCGAAGGGTATGTGCACACAAAATCTTTTTCAAGCATAATCAGCCTGGAACACTCCGGAAAAGGCACTAAGAAACAAAATGACCTGATGTGCTTATGTTGTCTTTTGTAACTTATTTAAACTGCTTCAGGCTTCAAAAGCCATGAGGTCGCTAAAGGAGGAGATCAGTCTATTCTTCAGACTCTTTCTACTATGTTATATATGTAATTACAAAAAAACAAAGACAGCAAAAGAATCTGCAAGGAAAACACCGCCAACATTTTCCTGACGTGCTTCTGTGACAAAAGCTTCTGTATTCACTTTCCTTAAAGGGCATAATGAGGTATGATGATTTGGCTGTATATAAAGCTTTGGGCTCAACTTATTAGATCAGCTGAGTATGGAGTCTTATTCCATTGGAAAAGGAATGCAGACTAGGTCTCATAGAAGGATAGAAAAATATCTTGAAACTACCACCTAGTTGAGGTAGCTACTTATAGGTCAATGTAATAACTTTTAACAAGCCCCAAAGCGTTGTCCAGGATTGATAAGAAAGTCTGTAGTCATTCAATGTAACTGCAGACTTGTGAATGCTCACAGCACACAGTGTGCACTGTCAGGATTCTGTGCTGCCGGTGCTAGGAAAGGGCAATCTGTGAGAGCAAGTGTGCAATATGCCTACTTCCAAACACACTACAAGAGAATTGAGTGAGCCTGTGCATGTTTAGTAAGAGTGTATCCGGACATATACATATCACATACTTGTGGTTACGCGACCAGCTGCACTGGCTGCCAGCATCATCAATTACACTGTGAGGATTCACAAAGCTGTAGTCATATACAGTGGCTGCAGTCTTTCGTACCAAAGCTGGACATCCTGTTTAACCATGACCATAATATATGCCCTTTCATGAAACTCATAAACAGACCCTTTTGGGGTCATCAGTGTAGAGCATAGTCTGACTGACTGAATCGGGCAACGTTGATGCACATGATGGACTGAACACACAATAGAAAAAACAATGAGACAAGAATTGTGTTGTGCCATTACCCAGACGTTCCATAGTTCCAGCCACCAACAGAGAGAAGAGTTTTCAGTTCACTGTTGCTATAAACAAGAACAATGAATAATGCAGGTTACATAAAGTTAATAATAATATAGGATTATTCAAGTCTTAGACTACATTTAATACATTTAATGGAAATGCTTTTGGTTAAAGTGCTGGATTTAACCTAAATGACTACATATTAAGACCCTAAAGTTTGCTCAATGTAGAAACGTTTTTTGAAGACCATAACCATTTTACCCAAAAAGTGTAAGTGGAAGCTCATACATACTCTATGATATATTGCAATATTTAAGTCTATTAAGTCAGATAGCTTACTAAATTGTAATAATACATGACACCAAATGTGTCTAAATGTATTGATCTACGGTCCCCGCAAGCACAATAATCTGTAGTGTCTGGAAACAGCCCACTATTGGGGATGTCATTTCTCGAACACCCAATAATCTCATATTAATGACATATCCTAGTGATAAGTCATCAATATCAAAGTGATGGAAAACCCCTTTAAACACTTATAAAAATATATTGGAGCTGCTTTTTACTGACCCAGATATCCAAATACTTCTGCCAGAGCTTAGGTGCTTACTACATATATTACATTCTGTAATAAACACTGTGGGGCTGAATCATTAAGACTGACATTGCCCACACCAGTCTTAATGAGAGGCTTGCTGGAGTACAATGTAGCAAATTTATTCACTTCATGAATTTGGCACATCTTTGTAATGGGCGCCTTCATATGCCTCATCAAAAACACTACTACAGTCAATGACTGGAGTAACATTTCTGGTATAAGAAACGACAGCAGTCACTCCCTATCCCATCTCATCTCCTCCCAAGCTTCACCCATGTTGGCGGAATTGCTTCAAAAGTCACAACATTTTTAAACAACTTCACATTGTACAAAAAAAATCAACTTTTCAAAATGTTTTACAACAGTTTTCTGGAGAGAACACTTTGATTAATTGTCCCCTGTGTGGTAAACACTAGTCTAACCCCTTCACAATTAGGAGAAGAAGGGAAACTAGCATTGTTTTACTTTATGGTAATGTATTGGTAATTGGAACAAATTACTGATGGTTGTAACTGAAAGTATAAGTGTCATTTGTACGTATATTAATACCAACACTGATTGTTACTGGTTGTATTTTGAAGAACACCTGTCACATGGTAAGAAAAGGACAATTTTTACTCTTATTTTAATACTGTTACTAGCCTGAGAATGTCCTTTTGCATCCACCATAAGGTTCCAGAAATAGTGGAATTCTAATTCTAGTTTCTATGGTATTTTGGGGGGTTTGTGTGTTCTGCATTATTATTCTGTGAACAACACCTCCTTGCTAAAGACCATAAATATAGTGCTAAAAGGAAAGGCCCATATCTCTGGAGTTGTATGAAGGATTAAAAAAATCAACAACAAAGAATATATTTAAAGGAGTAAAGGCCCCGTTACACGCAACAACATCGCTAACGAGATATTGCTGGGGTCACGGAATTCGTGACGCACATCCAGCCTCGCTAGCGGCGTCATTGCGTGTGACATCTACGAGCAACCGCTAATGATACTAAAAAAGGGAAAAATCGTTGATTGTTGACACGTCGTTTCTTTCCAAAAAATCGTTGATCTTTTAGGACGCAGGTTGTTTGTCGTTCCAGAGGCAGCACACATCGCTATGTGTGACACCCCGAGAACGACGAACAACAACGTTGTGGCAGTGACGTTAACATGGCTGCTCTCTGCCCCTCTGCTTCTATTGGTGGCCCGCTGTGTGACGTCGCTGTGATGCCGCACGAACCACCCCTTTAAAAAAAGAGTTTGTTCGGCAGCCACAGCGACGGCGTTAGGAAGGTATGTGTGTGTGACGCGTACTACCAATATTGTTTGCCACGGGCAGCGATTTGCCCGTGACGCACGCACGACAGGGGCAGGTGCGATCGCTAGCGACATCGCTAGCAATGTCGTTGTGTGTAAAGCGGCCTTAAGGCTATGTGCGCATGTTGCATTTTTTCCTGCATTGTGGCTGCGTTTAAAACTGCACGGTGTCTTTTGTGCATTTTGGTTGCATTTTCCACCCATTGAAATGAATGAGGTGTGTCAAAACGCAACCAAAATGCTTAGCTGTGCGCTTGCACTGCATTTTTGTTGCGTTCTGCATGCTTTTTTGACAAACAAAGCGCAGGTCTTTCTGTCTCTGTCTCTTTCTGTCTCTCTCTCTCTCTCTCTCTCTGTCTGTCAGTCTCTCCCTCTCTCATACTCACTGATCACTGAAGTAGCTCCCACGCTGGGTGACAGCTGTCTCACTGCAACCAATCACAGCTGCTGGTGCGCGGGTCTATATTGTGCAGTAAAATAAATAAATAAATAATTTAAAAAAAAATGACGTGCGGTCCCCCCAATTTGGTTACCAGCCAAGGTAAAGCCACATGGCTGAAGGCTGATATTCTCATGATGGGGAGCCCCATGTTATGGGGAGCCCCCCATCCTAAAAATATCAGCCAGCAGCCACCCAGCAATGCCGCATCCATTAGATGCGACAGTCCAGGGACTCTACCCAGCTCATCCCGAATTGCCCTGGTGCGGTGGCAATTGGGGTAATAAGGAGTTAATGGCAGCCCATAGCTGCCACTAAGTCCTAGGTTAATCATGGTAGGCATCTATGAGACACCCCCCATGATTAATCTGAAAGTTAAAGGATTTTTTTGGGTGTATGCGTTTATTTTCTTTATTTGGAATAAAATACAAAAATACACCATCTTTCACCACTTTATTAACCCCCAAACAGCCCTCCAGGTCTGACGTAATCCACACGAGGTTCCACGACGCATCCAGCTCTGCTACATCAAAAGCTGGCAGCAAGCGACCACAGACCACGACCGCTCTGTGTCAGCTCAAATGAAGTGAGTTGCGCTATCAGCGATGACATCACTCAGGTTACCCGCAGCCACCGCTGGATCCTCCAACTGTGACAGCAAGTCGCCCGAGTGACTGAAGTGAGCCGCACGATCAGCGGTGCTCTCACTCAGGTGATTTGCGGTCTCAGGTGGAGGACTCCAGCTGGCCGCGGGTAACCTGAGTGACAGCACCGCTGATCGCGCGGCTCATTTCAGTCACTCAGGGGATTTGCGGTCACTGGTGAGTCCAATGAAGTCAGGTGAAGTTCATCCGAGTTCATTCTGATTGCACGGCTCTGTCTCGCAGCCAGCCATTATCTATGGGGATGTACAGAGCCGAGTGGGACCGCCCTGTCAAAAATGCATCCAAAAATCCATTCAAAACGCATTCAAAATGCATCCAATATGCATGGATTTTAGATGCATTTTTTTGTCAAACTCAGTGCTTATAGTTGTCCAGTCTGCCAGAGGGTGCATTTTTTTCTGCACTTGACAGAACGCAGCGTGCACACATACTCTTAGTGACTGAGGTCGCATGGAAGTGACTTCATGTGCTGCCCATCACTCACACACCAAAGTCAGGTGCCGGTATCAGAAAAGTAGAGTGGAGGAAGGTAGTGAAGAGTAAAAAGAGTGGAGGAAGGTAAGTAGAATTGTTAATTTCTGTATGTGTGCGACAAAACAGGAGGCATATATACCAGGATGGGTCAATGATTAGAGACATGTATACCAGGATGGGCCAATGATTAGGGACATGTATACCAGGATGGGCCAATGATTAGGGACATGTATACCATGATGGGCCGCTGATGAGGAACATATGAACAGGAAGGGTTTTAGGATGGGAAACCTATATATCTGGATGTGGGACATATATACCAGGATGGGGAAGATAAATGCCAGGCTGGGGAACATATACACCAGAAAGAAAAACATATACACCTGGATGGGCCACCTATATAACAGGAAGGGAAACATATATACCAGCAAGGGGATCAGGATGGGGAACATATATAACAGGATGGGACCGGGATATGTCCCACATCCAGATATATATGTCCCACATCCAGATATATATGTTCCCCATCCTGATCCCCTTGCTGGTATATATGTTTCCCTTCCTGTTATATATGTGGCCCATCCAGGTGTATATGTTTTTCTTTCTGGTGTATATGTTCCCCAGCCTGGCATATATCTTTCCCATCCTGGTATATATGTCCCACATCCTGCTATATATGTGGCCCATCCTGTTGTAGATGTTTTTTTTGTGGTTTATATGTTCTCTAACCTGGCATATATCTTCCTCATCCCGGTCCCATCCTGTTATATGAGGAAGCTATATGCCAGGTTAGGGAACATATACACCACAAAAAAAACATCTACAACAGGATGGGCCACATATATAGCAGGATGGGGAACAGATATATTAGGAAGGGGATCAGGATGGGGGACATTAACAGAATTGGGGGACATTGCTCCATAACATTGTCAGTTGCAGGTCCCCCATAACACTGTTATGGGCAGATCTACTGCTGACACTATGTCATTAACACATTTTTTGCTTCAGATTATTTTACTTATCTTTCTCCTCTAAAACCTAGGTGTGTCTTATGGTCCGATGCATCTTATAGTCCCTGAAAAATGGTACATCAACTAGCAGACATAATACTTTGAATTAAGCAGAAGATATATTCTTAAAGTTAAGAACTTCAGGGTTACACGATGTGGTATATTTCCTCAGTTAATTGTTGCACTAAACCAATATAGACCATCAAGAGAGACTCCACTCTTGTGAGAACCACACTGGTCAAGATGGGTGCTACAACTCCCCATGGCTATTGTCAACTTGCAGTTGAAGTGGGCCACACAACCCTTGGTGTGCCACAGCATCTTCAATTCCTGGTAGGAAAACAAGTGTACCAGCTTGGCCATCTTCTCTATGGCCCTGGCTACACTTCCCAGTTCTTATAGAGTATAGATACTTGCTGTAGGTCCCACTTGACTGACATAAGCAATCCTTCTACCACTTGATCCTTGTCTACTTTAGAACTTGCTATCTGAGTATGTTCTTTCTTCTTCACACACAACATGCATAGGACAATGCTGGTCTATGAACAATAAGACTGTAAGCCCTTTTGTCCCGGCTCCTCCTATCAGTTCACTGAATATATTAACTTAAGAAGAGCAGTTTATAAATTAAATTCTCATCTGCTCTAGTTCCCCATGATAGGACTAGAGCTCATGGGTTTGTGAGCTCTTTGTCCATAGGCAGCAGCACTACCATTGAGCTACCACCTGTACTGAGGTGGCATAACTGGATTTTGTCATTCTTGACCTGTATTGCAGGCATAGAAGCCAGAAGAAGCTTATTCGATTGAATAGAGATATACCATATTTTTGGTTTTATAAGACGCACTAGATTATAAAACAGATTATAAGATACACCCCAAATTTAGGAAAATAAAAAAGGTTAAAAAAAATATGGGGTCTGTCTTATAATCTAGTGCTGACTTACCATGAGGGGGTTGGGGTGGGCGGCAATGGAGCTGGGTTACAGGAGGCAGGGGTGATGGTGGGGTAGGGTGATGTTGAGGGCAGTGTAGTGGGTGCTCTAGATTTCTTGGTGCAGGTGTGGTGAGGCAGGAAGAACATTCAAAAACTGTAAGTGGTGCAGACTTCAACGAAATGGTGCTTGGAGTTGAGGTGTGTGCAGATTGAGCTATCGGTTCAATGACAAACCTAGATCTCATCTACACATGTGCGACCTTCAAGTGCCATATTCTGTAAATACACTATGGAAAATCAATGGGCCAAAGGCTGCAGGTTTGCATTTGAGAGCTGAGCTTCATCTGCACATGTGCTGACTCCAGGTGCCAATATTTGAAGCCTGCACTGCTGACATTTTCAGGATGGTGGTCCTTGCCTGCCTGCCTGCCTGCAGCGAGCACCAGCATCGCCCTTGCCTCCTGTGACCCTTCTCCACCACCTCCCATAAGCTACATTCAGTTTATTTTTGGGAGGATAAGTGAGTTGTTGAGTTATAATACAAAAAATACGGTAGATAGAGGTATATATTGTATCTCTATGTAGGTATATATGTATAGGACATATAGAGATGCTGCTCTATACAATGAATCTCTGTCATGTATTCTAGAGGGAGAGTAAAAGATTTTTTTTCTTCTAACAAAATTACTAAAAATAATAAAAAAAAATATAATAATGTAATTTTGAATGCTCTTTTTTTTAAAAAATATCACAAATCAGCAAATAACACGTACATATTTGGTGGCCCTGTAATCGTAATGACCCGAACAACACAGCGATCACATTATTTATGGATATCGGTAAATGGTGTAATTGATTATTTTTCTTTGTTAAAACCCATAAAAAATACAATAAGAATGTATTACTGAGGCTGTGTTCACATGTAGCGTAAATGCTGCATTTTTTTCTGCAGGTGTCAGCACCACAGAACACTATAACAATCCTCTCTGATTATTTTGTGTTTGCTGTGTTTTTTTATGTGTTTTTCCCAATATTTGATACATGTTTGATGTAGATGTGAATCTGGGGTTTAATGAATTTTAATACTACAGAAAAGCTTTGATTGTGCATTTAAAAATACAACGACAATTTTTTTGCTTACGTTTTTTGTCAGGCTCCACAAAGAAGCCTCTAGAGAAAAAAACTGCACAGTTCAGCAGCATCTTTAGACGCTCAGCAGGCAGAGATTTCATGACGTCTCATCCACTTTGCTTAATCATTTAGTCCGTGTTCACATGTAGCGTAAATGTCGGGTTTTTCTGCTGCTTTTTTGCACATATACTCTGCTGTGTTTAAATGTCCAAGTAAAGTGAATGTGATTTCATGAAAAGACGCCGCTGGACTCTGCGGTTTTGGTGCTTTTTTTTCCTCTAGAGGTTTCTATGTGGAGCTTCAAAAAACATATGGAAAAAACTGCACTGACTTTTTATGTGCATAATCAAAGCTTTTCTGTACTGTAAAATACTCTAACAAACGCAGCTTCACATCTGCACCAAAAACACAAGAAATAAAGGGGAAAAGGCATAAAAAATGCAGCAAAAATGGAATAATCAGAGAAGATTGTTATTGTATAATTTGGTGCAGACAGCGGCAGAAAACAAAAAGCACCGGATTTCTGTAACATGTGAACATGACCTTATAGACACAAAAAGAGAATCTGCCTGTAGAGAACTGGTTTAAGGCCAGAGTCACACTTGCGTATGACTCGACGAGTCTCGCATCGGGATCACTCGGTACGGCCGCACACTCTCGGACAGGAGCGGGTCAGCTGCATAGAAATACATGCAGCTGAGAAACTCCTGTCTGTAGAGTGTTCAGCCGTGCCGAGTGATCCTGATGCTAGACTCGCCAAGTCATATGCAAGTGTGACTCTGGCCTTAGTCTGTACTGTGCAGGACATAGACCAAAGCTGAGAGAATGAAGTCCGGGTAGCGCTGGTGAAGACACTATCACTCTTTTCCCCCCAGTGACTCCTTGTCTCACTTCCCCTGTACAGAAGGGGGCTTTCAGGTGCCCTCGTAACACTTGCCCTGAGCCTTATGCTCCAGACGTCCAGATGTTTTTATGCCTGGGAGACTCAGAATAATGCTTCCTGAGCTGCAGCATGGCAGTCTATTGCTGCGGAGCTGCAAGTGTTTTCCACAGGGAGAATAGAAAGAAATAATAATAATAATATGTATTCATTTATATAGCACCATGAATTCCACAGCGCTTTACATACATCAGGAACACTGTCCCCATTGGGGCTCACAATCTATATTCCCTATCTGTATGTCTTTGGAGTGTGGGAGGAAACCAGAGAAAATGCACACAAACACAAGGAGAACATACAAACGCCTTGCAGATGTTGTCCTTGGTAGGATTTGAACCTAGGACCCCAGTGCTGCAAGACTGCAGTGCTAACCACTGAGCCACCGTACCGCCCAAGCCAGGATTGTGGGCATGAGCAGCTGCGGTCTCCTGTGGAGGAGATTCACAGCCCCGTAGGTCAGGACCCACCACTTCTAGGATGCAGCGGGTCCTGATCATGGGCATGTACCCAAAGATGGAGTATCTCCTCTACCCACAGGAACTAGCTCCTCCCATATGGGATAATCACATCGCTTAACTCTTCCCCCCCACCCCCCCTTTTTTAAATTTGGGTGGCATAGTGGCTCAGTTATTAGCACTGTAGCCTTACAGCACTGGGGTCCTGGGTTCCAATACCACTAAGGACAACATAAGCAAAGAGTTTGTGTGGGGGTGCTGCAGTTTCCTCCCACACTCCAAAGACATACTAATAAGGAATTTAGATTGTGAGCCCTAATGGGGACAGTGTTGCTGATATATGTAAATTACTATGGCATTAATGTTGCCATCTAAGTGAATAAATAACATTATTATTATGTCATATGTCATTCTCTAAACTGGCCACTAGATGGCAACATTTACATGCTTACATTTCTCTAATTTTCTCTCCAGGACAGGAGACAAACTCTAGCACAGCGCCACCTATTGGAAGTAGCGATCCTAAAAGTTAAATGTGGATTTTTAACAATCCTTTACATATAACTTAGGATATATATGTTCATTTCTCTATGCATTATTCTGTCACTACTATCACTCTATACATTAATATGATTCAGTGACAGGAATCCGACCATCCACCTTCCACCGACCACCACCACAGGC
This sequence comes from Anomaloglossus baeobatrachus, assembly GCF_048569485.1. Taxonomy (NCBI): domain Eukaryota; kingdom Metazoa; phylum Chordata; class Amphibia; order Anura; family Aromobatidae; genus Anomaloglossus; species Anomaloglossus baeobatrachus. Next base: position 264,727,606 of record NC_134354.1, on the reverse strand, counting down.
CACCTTAGTCATAGAGCCAGTACACCAACTATACAGAAGATTACATATAGTGACATAGACATAATGAGAACTGATAACACTTATTAGCCTGCACATTTGGAAGTAATAAGACCTCTATCACAAATTGCATTACTACCATAAATAAACAGGGTCCTATATACAAGAGTCTCATAAATATCCCACATATCGGCATGGTAATAATTTGTTAGAATGGAGATTGGAGTAAAAAATTACATATTATTTCCATAAATACCAGACTTTATATCAACAGGAATCCCATATATACAATTCAATCAATACGTAAAAGATAACTCATTAATGTAGAATAAATTGCCATTATTGAGCCCATAGGGCTGATTGCTTACTGTTCATATTAAACACATGTTCTCCGCAGATCACCCACTCGGGCAGATTTGGTTACTCTTTCAATAGCTTGAATTATTAATCTGATGTATGAAATGTAGTAAATGAGATGAAAGTATATTTCTCAGCTCCACCAATTTCCTACAAACATCTCCTAATATGTTTTTCTGCCATGGTGTGAGCCACCAACACTTCCATAGGCAGCAGCTTTAGTGCAATGGTTTTTTACATCCCCCACCTACGGCCCCCACCTACGTCTCCCACCTGTCTCTCCACCACAGTCTTCTGAGACCACTTTCCATTGCCATTATTCACCCCTTCCCCACACACACACACACACATACCCATTGTATGTGCTGCAGAATCGCAGCCCTGGACAGACTTATACAAATACTCAGACATACTTTGCATTCTTTTTGACACAATGCGTTTTGTTTTCTTTCTTCACCGTCTGGAGTAATAAAAGGCTGTTAATTCTGATGCTGACCTGTTTTTATAACCAGGAGAACTGAATAAAACAAGTAAGGTGACAAAACAGCCATGGGGTTCCTATTGTATAATATAAGAAACACATGGCTGATGAGTATCTGTTATGGACAATCCAAGACTTGATCAACTGTCCATATAATGAAAGGCACCAATTTTATGTAGACCCCCCTTATCCTGATTGTTTAAATGAAGTAATCAATCACATAATAAAGTAATCATCGGTGTTCCCTAAATAAATACACCTGGAAAAAGGACTAAAATGAAAGCAATGCGGAATAAAGGTACTCACTAATTCTTGAGGGCATTTAAGGAAGCATAGAGTTGAGGATCATTCCATTCAAATGTCTGGATTTCGTTGTTGGTCATTGTGGCAAAGGCATAAATCAGATGAGTACACATGCAAGGATCAACATTATCAGGCATATACGTGGCGGGACTAGGATAGTACTGAGCCCAGTTGGTAAAGTAACAAACCAACTTTACAGACGAACCTGGCAAGGAGAACATTAATAATCAATCAGATAAATGACAACCACAAAAACATTCAGATACAATGTAAAAGCCACAAAAATGCTTAATGTTATTAAGGTATGTGTGCACGTTGCATTCTGGCGTGACAAATAAAATACAGCGTCTTGAATGCATTTTGAATGCAGTTTGGATGCATTCTTGAAGCTTGCTCTCCCATAGACAGAGAGGGAATAGCACCCAAAATGCACAAAACAAGTGACATGTTGCTTTTTAGAACGCATCGATTTTGTCAAAAATTTGGCATCCAAAACGCTGCGTTTCAAAACTGTGCATGGAATTTGCTAACTTCTCATAGACTTTGCTGGGCACGCAGAACACATGTGTTTACGCTGCAGTTCAAAACGCTGTGTAAGCGCATGTAAATACGCAACATGCGCACAGATCCTTAACTACATCTGTATGGATCTGCACAGATCTGCTCGTAATTGTCTGGTCTCTCTGAAGAGTACCGATATCCTGCTATGAGAGTATTATAACCCAGGGTAGACCCTTACTTTGCCATGTTTGGAGTGTGTGATGGATCGGATGCTGGATCTTGTTCATTTTAATGCGACTCAACTATACAGAGAATATAATAGATCACAGTACAAAGTGATGTGATAATAAAGGATAATTTGGGGGATAACGGGCACTTACCTAACTGCACATGCAGTAGGAAGGTCAAACCTGCGGAGAATAGATGAGAATAGTAAATAACAGAAGACACTTTTATCATAAATGATAGCTATATTAAAATAAAAAGAACTCACAGGTGATCAGCAGCAAGTTGTTCATCTTGATTCCTGAAACAGACAAGGTGTAGCTCACTTATATAGGTATCTGTCACCTCCACTTTGTCCCAGAACTAGAGCTGGGACTGATATCAAAGATAAAGAAAAGGTTCCGTTACCTGCAGCGTAACACTGACTCTTTTGTATTCCAGGCTGTAAGGTCTCCTCGGCACACAGGAATTACATTGGACATGTCCCAAAACAAAGCTTCCATGACCACTAAAAGTATTTGAGCTACTAAAATCATATTGGGAGGAAAGTAATCATTAGTTATATAATAGAGCGTACCCTTCAGGGATTGTACCTACTGTATGTAACAAAAGTAAAGAGACAGAATGAGGGATCGGTAAAGCGGATAACCATAAAGAGCCCCGCAGATGGTAAACACGGAAATGATCCATACACACATAGCATATAACAAAAGTGAGTACACCCCTCACAGTTTTGTAAATATTTTATTATATATTTTCATGGGACAACACTGAAGACATGACACTTTGTACACTGACTACTAAACATTATATCAGCTTGTATAACAGTGTAAACTTGTTCTGCCCTCTAAATAACTCAACACACAACCATGAAGTCTAAACTGCTGGCAACAAAAGTGAGTATAGCTCTAGGTGAAAATGGCCAAATTGTGCCCAAAGTGTGAATATTTTGTGTGGCCACCATTATTTTAATGCACTGTCTTAACTCTCTTGGGCATGGAGTTCACTAGAGCTTCACAGGAGCCACTGAAATCTTCTTCCATCTTCCATGGCAATATCACGGAGCTGGTGGATGTTAGAGACCTTGTGCTCCTTCTACCTTCCATTTGAGGATACCCCATAGATGCTCAATAGGGTTTAGGTCTGGAGACATGCTTGGCCAGTCCAGCACCGTTACCCTCAGTTTCTTTAGCTAAGCAATGGTCATCTTGGAGGTGTGTTTGGCGTCCAGTTTCCAAGGGGAGCAGACATGCTCTGCTTCAGTAAGTCACAGTTCATGTTGGCATTTGCTCCTGACGAAGCCGCAATTAGCGGCGACACGCGTTGGTCTCTGTCAGTAAGCCCTTGATACACTTTGTCCCTTGGTCCAGTCCCAGTTCTTGGTATGGCATTGTGGCTTTCATGGGCACACCATCCCCCTTGCTTTGCATACCTTTTACTCTCCTTTTCCTGTTTCCTGTGGGTTGGTTGAATTTTATCTAAACCTTACTATTTTGTGATCACATCTAATTCAATTATACTTGATCCCTTTATCTAATCATTCATACTCCACAGGAGACTAGGGTTCTTTTGGGGTTGCTACATTGTATTTTTTTGCTATTATGATTGTGGTTCGTTCCCTGATTGTATAACCCTGTCCTGAGACACCATCACCATTTATGGGTTTACATTGGACTATATCATTTATTTATTAAATGTGTGACGCCCTGGCTTATCAGGTCGTCACAGGGTATTGTTCAACCTGCCCTTCTGCACAATATCCACTCCTCCTTGGTTACGGATCCTGGTCTTTTGGTGTTGCTAACAGCTTAGCCAGTTAAAATCTTAGAAACACTTTGCACCGAACTCACCAAACACCGACCCTAGGCCGGGAAGTAGCTTCATGCGTCCTGGTAATTTACCCGACGGGGATGAAGACTTCAAGATTCATCCCCAACCCACTCCAAAATCGGGGTACTAGCACACCGATGGGATAGGACTTTCCCAAATACAGTCCAAAGAAATCCTACGCGTGAACCCTGAGAGCAAGCTCACTCCATTAGCCACACGGGTGAGCGGGACCCGTAGAGTTTCAAGCTTGAGGGTCCAACTAGTGAGAAGGTGCCACGGAAAAGGCCACAGGCTAACAGCAACACCAAGGGCACGGATCCCAGCGTGCTCCCTCTAAGCTGCAGTGGTGCTCAGAATTCTGGTTTACAAGCTGTCGGTGTTATTATTCCTGGACTGAATGAGTACACTGAAAAGCCCCTTTTCCGCTACCCAACTGCACCCCAACCACCAACATCCCAACGGGCCCCTGGGCATAAACCCCCTACCCACGGAGGGGTTAAACACCTTACTGCTATACCACCGCCACCGGGTTCCCCCACCAACAGCAGCGGTGGTACACCATCTTACCACGCACTGTGGGTGGCGTCACGAACTTTCCGCGCGGACCCCCCGGATCCGGAGACCCCTTGAGCCACCGCGGCTCCGGATCCGAGCGGCTCGGCCACTGACGTGGGGGAGGTACAAATGCTATATGCATACAACTATTTACTGTATATTTCATGGGACGGCTGTTTGATATACATAATTTTAAGTGTTTTTAAATGTCTTGTACATTGCGTGTTTGGATACAATAAAAGCTTTCTATATATATTTTCTTACATTGGTGTGCACAGTCTTTTTGCAGAGTTTTTTGCTCTTTTTCTTGGTTCATGTAATACTGTTCTATCAGCTGTAGCACCCGATCCTACATGTATAATTTTATTGGCATTGCGTGCATCCTTTTTTGTTCTTTGCAGTTCATGTTGGCAATTATTTTTCCATCAATGAACTGTAGCTCCCCACATCTGGCAGCACTAATGCAGCCCCAAACCATAACACTCCTACCATCATGCTTGACTGTAGGCAGGACACACTTATCTTTGTAATCCTCACCTGGTTGTCACCACACATGCTTGACACCATCGGAACCAAATAAGTTTGGTCTGATGAGACCAAGATAGAGGACGTGGTTTCAGTAATCCATGTCCTTAGTCTGCTTGTGTTCAGCAAACTGTTTGCCTGCTTTCTTGTGCAATATCTTTAAAAAAGGCTTCCTTCTTCGATGACAGCCATGCAGATCAATTTGTTGTAGTGTGCAGCACATGGTGTGAACAAAGACAGGCTGACCCACCACCCCTGTAACCTCTGCAGCAATGAAGGAGAGCACAGATGCGTTTATTTTTAAAAGTTAAAGTATGGATATGATGTTCAGCACATGCACTTATTTTCTTTGATCTACCGTGACGAGACCTGTTTGGAGTGGAACCTGTCTTTTTAAACTGCTATATGGTCTTGCCCTCCATGCTGCAGCTCATTTTCAGGGTGTTGTCAGTCTTCTTATAGGCCATGTTTGTGTAGAGCAACTATTCTTCTTTTCAGATGCTTGGAGAATTCCTTCCCATGAGGTGCCAAGTTGAACTTCCAGTGCCCAGTATTAGAGAGTGTGTGAGCGATAATACCAAATATAACACACTTTCTCCCCATTCACATCTGAGATCTTGTAACTAGAGTTGAGCGCGGTTCGCGGTTCGAGGTTCTCCAGTTCGCGGCTCGAGTGATTTTGGGGGCTGTTCTAGATCGAACTAAAACTCTAACTTTTTTGCTAAAGCTCGATAGTTCTAGATACGTTCGAGAACGGTTCTAGCAGCAAAAAAAACAGCTAATTCCTAGCTGGCTTTCCGCTGTAATAGTGTAAGTCACTCTGTGACTCACACTATTATGACATTTCAGTGTATAGTGTGCGGGAACAGCGCATACAGATCACTGCAGTATGTATAATGGCGATCGCCACTTTTTTTTTTTTTCCTTGTCTTCCTTCCCTAAGCGCGCGAGTGTAGTGGGGTGGGCCAGCATGTCAGCCAATCCCAGACACACACACAGCTAAGTGGACTTTTAGCCAGAGAAGCAACGGCATGTGTGATAGGATGTCCATGTCACATGTCCCTGAATTATAAAACCGGACATTTTCCTCCAGCACGCCATTATCTGCCTTCTGCGTCCTTGGTGTCAGACATCACTGGCGCAGCTCCTATTGCCGATACTGCTGTATACGCTCCATACACAGCGCTGGACAGCTTGGGGATAGCACTTTCTATCAGTCCTTTTAAGGGCTCATACCGGCAGGGTCAGAGCCATAGGTGACAGGTCCGTGAAAACAGAGTTTAACAGCTACACAAGATGACAGCGTTTGTGTAGCTAAGGTCAGGGATTTCCTCGCTGCATTTCCCCATTAGGAGGGATAGAAAGGCAGGCTTCCTTTCCTCTACCCAGAGACCACAACCCTGCCACTGTACCCTCCTGCCCTTTGCACACTCAAACTCATTGTTACTAAGCCATTATACTAGCAAACACTGAGTGAACTTAGTGGCATCCTAAACGTGGCTGTTGGACTGCTGTATTGCCCCAGTAGTGCAAAGATATTTGCAGCACGTCTGCCTGCATTGCACACTAAAACTCATTGTTACTAAGCCATTATACTAGCAATTTATGCTGCCAGTTTAAGGGCCGTAGTTGCATTGTCAGGGATAATTATTCTTTATTATTCTGCTGTTAATAAAGCTAGACCACCGCTGCAATCTACACCACCTCTCAATTTTTACTACAACATTTTAAGTGCACAATCTTGTCGCAATCAACATGAGTGGCAAAATGACAGATGCTGGTGGAAAGGGGAAAGGGGAAGAGGCGTGTTGGAAAAGGGAAAAAAGGGTTTGTCCGTGGGGAAGGTGGCAAAGATCCATTAACATCTGCTGAAGATAGACCATCTACCAGCAAAAGTAAGATGTCTACTACTTACCGTGGACAATCCGATGTGCTCCCTTTTTTACGGACACGAACAACAGGAACAAAGGTAGATGATGGCCAAAAAAGGAAAATGCTTGAATGGATCTCAAGTGGTCCAACAAGTGCCCTCTCAGCCACCTCAACTACCGCTTCCAAAAAACACCAGTCCTCTGAGTTGTCATCCCAATCAAACTTGCTTTCTCCCAGCTCTGAAGTCTCCATCAGCCCTGCACAGTATGGTGGAACTGAGATGGCTGAGTCTGCAGAGCAGTTCAGTCACACTATAGCCTGGGAATCAGAGGTCTGCTCCCAAGCTACAGTGAGTACAGACCAGGAAATGGTCTGCAGTGATGCCCAGAACCTTTGTGACTCTGATTCAGGCCGTGATGACCAAGTTTCTGAGCATAATGTTGACCCTTTGTCACAAACTGTAACACCTGTGGTTATAGACAATGAGGAAGATACTGATGACGATGAGACGCAGATACCAGATTGTGATGACAACTTAAATATTCGGTCAGGGCAATAAGAGGCTCGGTCTGAGGGTGAGGGGAGTGCAAACACAACAATTGATGAGGAAGTTCTAGATCCCACCTACTGTCAACCCACAGTCAGGTACTCGAGGAGGTCAACAGAGGTGGTGGAGGAGGATGCAACCGACGACGAAGTTACCTTGCGCCTTCCTGGACAGAGTCGGGGCACTGGTAGCACGTCTACAACTGCATCATCAGCCACCACTCTGCCTCTGAGCACTAGTCGGGGGGGCTGAGCAGGTCGCATGCCCTCTAAGCCTTGCCTAGCCTGGTCCTTTTTTGACATAGAAAAAGATCGCCCAAATTATGTGATGTGTAAAATTTGTCGTGATTCTGTTAGTAGAGGTCAAAACCTCAGCAGTTTGACAACTTCTTCCATGAATCGTCACATGAATAAATATCATAGGTCCCAGTGGGAAGCTCACCGTGCTGCAATGCGGCCTAGCGGAGCGAACCATCCACGGCCTGCCCCTTCCAGTGCATCCGCACGCTCTTCATCTTCTAGGACTGTGGGGACAGCTGTCACACCTGGTTTTCCACACACAACTTCTACCACTGTAACCGCAACAGGCAGTTTGCTTGGTAGGTCGTCAGTTGGTTTGGAAGGGGAAACAAGTGCGTGTGTACAGCTCTCTCAGACATCGATAGCACCAACGTTGGATGAAGGCAACATCATGTCTCCGACTGCACTTTCCTCACAAACCTGCATTTTTTGCAGGGACACCCTACTCAACACCGTCTACACACAGCAGCCAGATCTCTGTCCCTCAGACGTGGACAAATAAAAGGCCATTTCCTGCGACCCATGACAAAGCTAAGAGGTTGACTTTATCCCTCTGTAAGCTCTTGGCTACCGAAATGCTGCCTTTCCGCCTGGTGGACACACAGGATTTTAGAGACCTTATGTCTGTCACTGTGCCCCAGTACCAGATGCCCAGTCGCCACTCTAAGAAAGGTGTGCCCGCGCTACACCAGCATGTCGCACACAACATCACCGCTTCCTTGAGAAACTCTGTGTGTGAAAGGGTGCATTTTACCACCGATATTTTGACCAGTAAGCATGGACAGGGACGTTACATGTTGCTGACTGGGCACTGGGTAACTATGGTGATAGATGGTGAAGGGTCTGCTGCACAAGTCTTGCCGTCCCCACGACTTGTGTGTCAATCCTCTGTCTGTCCAAGTTCCGCCACTGCTTCTGCCTCCTCCACCTCATCTGGGCCCTCCACCTCCGCCCCAAGCCTGCCTGCTCAGGCCACCAGCGTTCTCACTGCGCAGAAGGAATCACGCACCCCTCATTACTATGCTGGCAGCAGAGCGCAACGGCATCAGGTGGTCTTTAGCTTCACATGTCTTGGGAATAAGAGTCACACAGCTGAGGAGTTGTGGTCAGCTCTGCGGTCCGAGTTTAATAAATGGTTGTCTCCACTCAACCTGCAGCCTGGTAAGGCCGTGTGCGACAATGCTGCAAACCTGGGTGCGGCCCTTCGCCTGGGCAAGGTGACACACGTACCTTGTATGGCTCACGTGTTGAACCTTGTTGTCCAGCAATTTTTAACACACTATCCCGGCCTAGATGACCTTATGACCAGGGCACGAAAACTGTCTGCTCACTTCCGCCGTTCAAGCGCCGCAGCTGAGCGACTTGCATCGCTCCAGAAGTCTTTCGGCCTGCCGGTTCATCGCCTGAAATGCGATGTGCCGACACGCTGGAATTCGACTCTCCACATGTTACAGCGACTGTGGCAGCACTGCCGAGCCCTGGTGCAATACGTCATGACGTATAGCCTGGGCCAACGAGATGCAGTGGTGGGGCAAATCACCCTGATGGAGTGGTCTGAGATCAAGGACCTATGCACCCTTCTGCACAGTTTCGACATGGCGACGAATATGTTTAGCGCTGACAATGCCATTATCAGCATGACAATTCCAGTCATTTACATGATGGAGCACACGCTAAACACTATTCGGAGTCAGGGGGTGGGACAACAGGAAGGGGAGGAACTACAGGAGGATTCATATGCGCAAGACATAACAACATCTCCAAGGTCCAGATGTTCATCATCACCAACGCGGCAGGCATGGGACCATGGGGGACAGGGATCAACAAGGACGCATGGTAGCAGGCGAAATGTTGAGGAAGGTGCAGGAGAACATGAAGAAATGGAGGACGAACTGTCCATGGACATGGAAGACTCAGCGGATGAGGGAGACCTTGGTCAAATTTCAGTTGAAAGAGGTTGGTGGGAGATGTCAGAGGAAGAAAGAACGGTTAGCACCTCTATGCCACAAACACAGCGTGGACTTGGTCCGCATGGCTGCGCAAGACACATGAGTGCTTTCTTGCTGCATTACCTCCAACATGACCCTCGTATTGTCAAAATTAGAAGTGATGATGACTACTGGCTTGCCACACTATTAGATCCCCGGTACAAGTCCAAATTTTGTGACATAATTCCAGCCATAGAAAGGGACGCACGAATGCAGGAGTATCAGCAGAAGCTGTTACTCGATCTTAGCTCGGCTTTTCCACCAAACAACCGTGGAGGTGCAGGGAGTGAATCTCCCAGTTGTAACTTGACAAACATGGGACGGTCTCGTCATCTTCAACAGTCTACCCGTACCAGTAGGACTGTATCTGGTGCTGGTAACAGCAATTTTATGGAATCTTTTCATAATTTTTTTAGACCCTCCTTTGCAAGGCCAACAGAGACAACAAGTCTAACACATAGTCAACGGCTGGAGAGGATGATACAGGAGTATCTCCAAATGAACATCGATGCCATGACTTTGCAAATGGAGCCTTGCTCATTTTGGGCTTCAAATCTTGAAAAATGGCCAGAGCTCTCCACTTACGCCTTGGAGATTTTGTCGTGTCCAGCTGCCAGCGTTGTCTCTGAACGTGTCTTCAGTGCTGCTGGGTGTGTGCTGACAGATAAGCGCACGCGTCTGTCCAGTGACAATGTGGACAGACTAACGTTCATCAAAATGAACAAGTCATGGATCCACAAGGAATTTACTATCCCTGTGTCATCCTGGGGAGAGTAAATGCTTGTGGATTTGGAATGTGCTTGATGCAAATCAAAGCATCCTGTTTGCAACTAGGGCACAAGTGCTGCCACTGATGGGGTGTCTGTGTGGCCCAATTTTTTGAAAAAAGGGAGACTCCGCTTGGAGTAACCCTTGCTTACATTGTGTTTAAAAGGAGCCAAGATGAACAAGTCATGGTTCAGCAAAGACTTTGCTACCTACCCCGGTGTCATCCTGGGGACAGTTAAGAATGGCGTATTTTTGAATGTGCTTGATGCAAATCTAGCTGTGAAGTGTACAACTAGGGCACAAGTGCTGCCACTGAATGGGTGGGTGTGTGTGGGGCACAAATTTTGGAAAAAAGGGAGACTCCGCTTGGAGTAACCCTTGCTTACATTGTGTTTAAAAGGAGCCAAGATGAACAAGTCATGGTTCAGCAAAGACTTTGCTACCTACCCCGGTGTCATCCTGGGGACAGTTAAGAATGGCGTATTTTTGAATGTGCTTGATGCAAATCTAGCTGTAAAGTGTACAACTAGGGCACAAGTGCTGCGACTGAATGGGTGGGTGTGTGTGGGGCCCAATTTTTGGAAAAAAGGGAGACTCCGCTTGGAGTCACCTTGCGGTGTTTTACATGATTTTAGAAGGGCGTGCCATGCCTATATCTGTGTCTCGTCCTCTTTTTCCTTGTCCAGCTCTTTTGTTTTCGCATGAGTGTATGTCCTTGTCACTTTACCATGTGTTTGTGTTGTGTTGTGAGTTGTTTGTCACCTTTTGGACACCTTTGAGGGTGTTTTCTAGGTGTTTTTATGTGTTTGTGAATGCCTGCCATTGTTTCCTATGCGGTTCGAGTTCGGTTCGTCGAATGTTCGACGAACCGAACTTGAACGGGACCTCCGTTCGGCGAACCGACCTCGAGCCGAACCGCGACCGGTTCGCTCATCTCTACTTGTAACACTAATGAGTCCCATGACACCAAGGAGGGAAAATTTGACTATTTTCCCTTAGGGTATACTTAGTTTTGTGGCCAGCTCTTTAGACATTAATGGCTTTCAGTTGAGTTATTTAGAGGGCACAACAAATGTACACAGTTATACAAGCTAGACATAGACTACTTTACATTTTTTTCAAAAGGGTTGTCCCATGAAAAAATATAATAAAATATTTATAAAAATGACAGGGGTGCACTCACTTTTGTGATATCCTGTGCTCAATGGCAGCCAAGTGTCTCAGTGTGACAGAGATACATAGAGAATGTGCCAAGTGTTCCCCTGGAAACATTAGTTTACTGGTCATATTTGATATTTGTAACTGATGTCCAAGTGCATGTGTCCAGCTAAATATGAGACTCATGCCATACCATTTATTTTAGGCTATTAGAAGCCATGATTCTGTTTTCAGTTTTCACCTTCCTGACCAGACCAAATTTTTCTACTCAGTATATGTGGTAATATCTCTGGAATGCTTTAACATATCCCAGTGAGCCTGAGATTTTTTTCTTTGTGGCTCATACTAACCCTCCACATTTCTATTCACATTCTGTCATCTCACACATTTCTCACCCAATACTGCTACCTCCCACTTTTCTCCCCCAATCGTTCCCTCACATTTTTACTCCTATACTGTCCCTCACACATTCCCCACCATACTGTACACTCACATTTACCCCATACTGTCCCTTCACACTTTTCTCCCTCAATACTGTCATCTGACACTTTTCTCCACATTCTGTCTACGCACACTATTCCCCCATACTGTCTCTCAAACATCCCCCCCCATACTGTCACCTCACACTCCACTACATACTGTCCCCTCACACTTTTCCCTCTATACTGTCCTTACACTTTTTATACTGTCCTATTGTCCTACTGTCCGCGATAGTCCCCGCCCCCGTCGCAGCAGCGATATCTTGTGATTCCTGGCGTAGAGAACATTATCGCTACGCCAGCTTCACATGCACTCACCTGTCCTGCGACGTCGCTCTGGCCGGCGATCCGCCTCCGTCCTAAGGGGGTGGGTCGTACAACATCAGAGCGACGTCACACGGCAGGCGGCCAATCAAAGCGGAGGAGCGGAGATGAGCAGGATGTAAACATCCCGCCCACCTTCTTCCTTCCGTAAAGCCGCCGGCGGCAGGTAAGGTGATTTTCCTCGCTCCTGCGGCTTCACACACAGCGATGTGTGCTGCCGCAGGAACGAGGAACAACATCGTACATGTCGTGGCAGCATAATTTTGAAAAAGTCGGAGCCTACACCGATGATACGATAATGACGCTTTTGCGCTCGTTAATCGTATCATCTAGGATTTACACACTACGATGTCGAAAGTGACGCCGGAAGTGCGTCACTTTCGATTTGACCCCACCGACATCGCACGTGCTATGTTGCAACGTGCAAAGCCGCCCTTACACTTCCCCATGCTGTCTCCTCAAACTTTCCCTGCTTAGGGTATCCTCATACATTTTTTCCTCTCATACCATCTTTTTACACATTTCACCCAATATTGTCCCGTCACACTTTTCTCTCATATACTTTTCTCTCAAAATGTTCTCCCCTATACTGTCAAAACTCCTCTTTATCTTAGGCTCCATAGAATATCTTACCTTACCAATGACAATCCTCCGCTGCAGCGCAGAAGTGATGTCAGCAATGTGATGAGGTGATCATTAGTGATGAGTGAATATATTCAGCACTATATGTTATTCTCACTAATATTAAGATATTCGGGATATTCATGACTCATTTAATATTTTGGTATTCGTCTTATGAGTTTCAAGCCTCCTGATTGGCACCTGATTTTCAGCCACTAAACATGTGAGGATTGCATGCCAATCACAGTAATGCCGTAGCCATCTTTGCTTCTGGCATTACTGTGATTGACAGGGGCAATTAAAAAAAAATGAAGCGTGGTCTCACGGCTATTTGTGATAACCAGTGCAGGCAAAGTAGACAGCTGTGGGTTGCAGCCCCCAGCTGTGTGCTTTATCTTGGCTGGTTATGAAAAATAGAGGCTCTCCCCTGATGGTTTTTATTTTTTTTTATTTAAATAATAAAAAACAACATGGGCTCCTGCCCATTTTTCATAACCAGCGCAGATAACATAGACAGCTGGAGACTGGTATTCTCAGGCTGCGAAGGTCCATAGTTATTGTGCCATCTCCAGTCTAAAAATAGTAGCCTGCAGTCACCCTACAATTGGCACATCCATTAGATGCACCAATTGTGGTGTTTTACTTAGCTCATCCAGATTGCCCTGGTGCGGTGGCAATCAGGGTAATTAATATATGCGGTCGATGTCAGATGGGATTTGTCAAAAATCACAGTTGCCCTCAAGCCCTCGGTTGGTAATGGAGAGGCGTCTATGTGACTCCCCCCCCCCATTACCAACCCTGTAAATAAAAAGAATTAAAAAAACAAAAACAGAAAAATCCTTTATTTTAAATAATATTAATTAAAAAAAAAAACACTTTCACCAATTTTTTAACTCCATAAAACACATAGAATACAGCTGGGGCTTCAGCCCACAGCTGCATACTTTACCTGCGCTGGTACAGCGCACAATAGGCACAAATAGGCAGAGGACTGCACGTCAAAGTGGTGTACTACTCTGAAACTCAAGTCACTTCTGGTAACAATGTTGTCAGAGATGGATCCAGGCATTTTCCTCCTGCTGTTCCCATTAAATTTGAGCACTTTTCCATTAATTTCAGCATTTTTACAGCCCCACCAGATATGCAGGGAGAGTCCAGCAGAAAATTATTTGAGTTTCCCATTAGATTCATTATTCATCATGAATACATCAATAGTAGGAAATATTCAAGATGAATAGCCGAACCCGAATATTTTAGTATTCGCCCATCACTAGTGATCATGTCACCTCATCACACTGCTGATATGCCCTGGCCCCAGAAGTGCCAGCCGTCAGGGCTTCATTTGTACTTGTGCATGAAAGACATGAGTATCATTGAGTGATGGAGCTGTCATTTTTCATATTCTCCTAGCCAGTTTACTTTGACAATCAACTTGGAGAAAGGGCAAATCTCACACTGTGAAGGCATCAAAATGCCACCTGAGAGTAACCTCAGTCCAACGTATTAGATAGCTCGATGGTGCCTCCTTACTGGCTATACCCAAGACAAATAAACCCAACTGCCATCCTATATATGCCACTGCCCTCACACACATTCCCTGCTGTACTGTCCCCTCGCCTTTCCCCCCTATATTGTCCCTGTTATGAAGATAAATACTCTCACACACAGAAAAGGGGAAGACTTAAGGCTGCTTTCACACTACGTTTTTTTAATATGCGTTATGAACATTTTTTTGCTGCAAAAGCGGATCCTGTTTTTCTAAATGAAAACGCATGCAAACGCAAGTGTTATTTTACAGGATCCTGCCACTTGAAGTTTATGGGCGGGCATTGGAGTCATGTGATCGGGAGTCAGTGGAGCTGAACGTGACAGACTGGAAATTCAGATGCCGCTGGGGAAAAAAAGAGAGAGAGAGAGACAAAGAGAAAGAGAGAGCGAGAAAGAAAGAGAGAGAAAGAAAGAGAGAGAGAGCGAGAAAGAGAGCGAGAAAGAAAGAGAGCGATAAAAAGAGAGTGATAGAAAGAGAGTGATAGAAAGAGAGCGAGAAAGAGAGAGCGAGAAAGAGAGAGTGATAAAGAGAGAGCGATAAAGAGAGAGCAAGAGAAAGAGAGAGCGAGAAAGAGAGAGCGAAAGAAAGAGAGAGTGAGAGAAAGAAAGAGAGAGAAAGAAACAAACTCACTCCCTGTGGTTTCTGGGCATGCTCAGTACACCAAATAGGATCCTGTTTATCAGTATACCACCGTTCACATGCGTTTGCGTGCAGTTTTGTCAGAATCCAGCGACTTACAGTATTTGGATGCAGCTCAAAGACGCTACAAGTAGCCTTTTTAAACAATGTTAAAAAACGGCAAGTCGCTGGATTCTGACAAAACTGCACGCAAACGCATGTGAACGCATGTTAACGCAAGTCCATTGCAAATGCATTGAAATGAAAACGCATTTGAACTGGATCCGCTTTTGCAGCAAAAAAACGTTCAGGACGCATATTAAAAAAAACGTAGTGTGAAAGCAGCCTAATAAAGGGAAAATACATGACAGCACCCAATTGGTCCCTGTACAGACTAGAAATACCCTAGCTGCACAACTAACAACAGCACCTTGGACCTGACTCCCTAAAAGGCTGTTGAGTGCTATCCCGTACCTCCTGAAGGACCAGAGGGGACGCTGCAACACACTGATAACAAGGGGAGAGGAAGGTATGTAGGAAGATCCAAAAACCAGAGTGAATTAAAACACATTCATATCAGGTGAAAGGAATAGGTCTTGGGAAGAAAAACAACCAGCTCTCAGCAGGAACTGAATTGATGTTTACCCAAAGGTAAGACATAAGTTAAAGGGCTGGAACTTCTACACAGCAAGTCCACCTAGAGGTATAGACAGCAAGAAGTGCAGGTAAAGGTGAACATGTATAACCCAACCCAGAATGTGATAGGGCACACCAAAACAGGAAAATGAGAAAAAACTGGAGAGGAGTGAATCAATAGGCGAGAACAAAAACAATAAGCACCATCAGCATAAAGACAGGGAAGGAAATACAATAGTCCAGAAGACAGAGGAACCGACCACACAAGAATAGGTCACTGGATCAACTCCCCAAATCGAGTCATGAAATCACCTCATACTGGCACCAGTTCAGACGGAATCCTACTAACACGCCTAAATCTATATTGAAGAAAAAGAAATTCAGCCCTTTTTCTAATAGGGTTAGTTTTTCCTCTACGGATCTGGACTCCACGGATGTGGATTCTACGGATTATAATACGGATACCTCTGAACAAAACGCATCAGCGGCTTCTACATCGATTCAGGATCCAAAAAACTTTCCAGCTCCAAAACAACAAAGAAAAAAACAAGGCGGGCCGGTATCAAACATTCCGGCAGAAAATGTTTCTTTCCCCTCGTGAAGTGTTGAAAAACATTAACCCCTGTCCAAGGTTTTTCCGTTATTAACATGTCTGCCAGCATCCTCAATCATCATGAGATCCGGGCCCTGGAAAAGGGTCTTAATTTTGTGCCTTCAGTTGATTTCAATCTTTATGAAACCATCCTCGATGTTAATCGCTTTATATGTAAATTAACTGTTAAGAGACACTTTTTCCAGGAATCTACCATTGAGGATACCTCTAATATTGAATCTGAACAGGCTCCTCTTTTTTTGTCATCCTTTCAGGAGCAGATGACCCTACAAAATTTACGGGATCTCTCACAGGATATATGTGTTTTGTCTGATGATTCTTCTATTTCCAGGAGGATTCCTAATCCTTCATATTATCCTATGGAATCCCGATGTGATCAAATGTCTGATTTCCAGACGGTAGTTGAAAAGTAATTAACTAAATTACAACATCAATCAAAATCTTCCTTTTCTAACCTATCTAAACAAGAAAAATTGGCTATACAATCATTAAAAAATAATTCTAATATTATTGTCCGTAATGCGGATAAAGGGGGCGCAGTTGTAGTACTGGGTGTCGGTTTATATGAGAGGGAGTTATGTCAAATGCTCAGTGACACCAATGTATATAAAAAACTCCATACAGATCCTGTACATGGTATCAGGAATTCTCTAGAGCAATTAATTGAGGAGGGTTTTCATATGGGACTATTTAATGAAACACAGAAGGAATTTTTTATCCCGACCTGTCCCCTGACTCCACTACTACACGCGCTCCCTAAATCCCATAAGGATATGTTTCCTCCAAAATTCCGTCCAATTGTTTCTGGAATCGCGTCAATTACGGAACATTTATCCGAATGGCTGGATGATCATTTACAGGATTTCGCTAAAGCCTCTCCTAGTCATATAATAGATAGTAAGCATGTCTTGAACATTATTTCTGGTATAAAATGGCAAAAGGAGTATAGTTGGATCTCCTGTGATGTACAGACTCTATATACATGTATCCCCCATTATTTGGCTATTTTGGCCCTTAAAAGTTCATTGGACCATTACACCATTACACATTGGTTCATTACACCAATTATTCATCTGATTTGCAGCACCTTATCCTTGAGGTAACAAACTTTCTTTTGAAAAATAATTATTTTTCATTTTTGGGGGTGTTCTATCTTCAGCTTCAAGGCTGTTCGATGGGGGCGAAATTTTCGCCCTCATTAGCATGCATTTTTTTGCACTGGTGGGAGGAACAATTCATATTTAATCTCTCCAACCCCTTTCTTTCTGATACTGCCATATACTTGAGATATCTGATGATGTCTTAATTATATGGCAGGGAGCCTCTGAAACTGTTGGTGACTTTATCAGCTATATCAGCAATAATGCACACAATCTTTCCTTCACATATCAGCATCATCTTACAAAGATCAGCTTTTTGGATATGTCCCTTTATGGTAATCACATGACGGGGGTTATTGAAAGCAAACTGTACCGTAAACCTTGTTCTGGCAACTCACTTTTACATGCCAAAAGTTGCCATCCCTGTCATGTGATCCAAAATATACCAGCGGGTGAATATGTCAGAGCTGTCAGATGTTGTACCACTGCTGCCGATTTGGCTGAAGAATTTACAATTATTGATGAGAGATTTAAAGTGAGGGGTTACTCCCAAGCTCATCTGGATCATTCCAAAAATAAAGTGAATGTCAAGGATAGGGAACAGTATCTTGACATGTCAGTGAATAAAAAGAAAAAAACTTTTAATTTTGATAAAAAAAACCCAGTGTTTTTTTCTACTAAATATAGTAGAAATTATCATCAGGTTACAAATATTATCAGGAGATTCCTCCCTATTCTTTTGTCAGATGAAACCCTATACAAAATTCTTGATCAAGGTGAGAAATTTGTGTCTAGGAAAAACGCATCTCTGGGCAGTCGATTATCCCCGGTGATCACACAGCTTCAACTCGGAGAAATGTTAATCCTAATACTAGTCTTAATTGGCTTCCAACATGTGGGTCTTACAAGTGTGGGGGTAAATCCTGTGGTCTTTGCAGATTCATGGTCGGTGCACAAACTTTTTCTTCCAATGTTAATGGAAAGATTTTTAAAATTAAGGATATGATAAATTGCGGCACCGATCATGTTATCTACTGTATTTCCTGCAGTGAATGCTGCCTTCAGTATATTGGCAGTACGACCCGTCCTTTGAGACGTAGGATTTCAGAGCATGTTTATGACTCTAATCACACTACTACTACCAGGAATCTATCGGGGGCATCACAGCATTTTTTTTCTAAACATGCTGGTAATATCGACACTTTGCAGGTGGTTGCTCTTGAGAAGGTTAGATTGCCAAAGAGAGGAGGTAATTTGAAGGAATTATTATTACGCAGAGAAACATTTTGGATTTTTGCTATGGATACACGATCTCCTCTAGGCATGAACCGCAAGAGCGATTTGCACTTTATTTATTGAATGTATCTGTAAAAAATGTTTTTCCATGATTCTCTTTTTGGTGTTTTTGGGTTTTTTTCTCTTTTCTTCCTTATCCTGGCTTCTTTACTCTCCTCCCACTTCTGTCCTCACTGGGTTCACAGCTTATTTTAATTAGTCCATTTCCATTCATTCAGTAGAGACTGACTAAGAGCCATTGGGTTCGAAATGCATCCTCTCTGACAGTTGTTTATACCCTGTTTGGACCTTTTTTTATATGGATTTTAATTTGATTTAATAAAATTTTTAGATTTTAATATCCCTTGGACTTTGTTGCTGGATTACCCTCTGTCCCCTTTGATGTCCACTCAAACTTTTCTCCCCCCATACCGTCACCCAAAACTCCCTGAATAGTGTCTCCTCACAATTTTCTTCCTTATCCTGTCTCACAAAATTCAACCATACTGGTCCCTTACAATTGCATCCTCTATACCAGGGGTGGGCAATTAATTTTCCCATGGGGCCGCATGAGAAATTGGGATTGGTTTAGAGGGCCGGACTAATATAATTAACTCAGTTCTACCCAATATACTACATTACTACACCCCCTCCATATACTACACCTGTAATAAACCCCATCACTACACCCCTATACAGGGCCGGATTATAGGCAGGGCAGGCGGGGCTGCCACCCAGGGGCCCCCACCACAAGAGCCTCCAAGGGGGCCCCCACCACCATCTGTCTTCGGCTTCCTGTGTTGGCGGCCCCCATGATCATAGCTGGCTTTAGCATCTATATGTGAGTAGTGCAGTTGCACAGTGTGACGTCCGCAAGGCTCCAGAGGGGGGCGGTGCAGGGAGACAAATGTCATTTTGATTTTCAGCTCCCTCACTGCATGTTTCCTCTCTGCCTCGGCTGTTATCTGCCTGCCCGAGAGGATTGTGGGGGCGGGAAATTCATCGTCTCTGATGTGTCACGGCCATCCTGCTGCTGTGGATGCAGCTAGAGCCTGAACCGTCCATGAGAGATGCAGGCTGTGATAGAAGGACGCGCGGGAGGTCAGCTGTGAGAGTAAGGTCACTCAGCAGGGCAGGGGGAGGGGGGTGTAGAGAGGGCTACATTGCTCTCCAAGGAACTCCAAAACAGAGCTATCAGTAAGGGGGAATAACTGTATATAGATGTGCATGAAAGGTGGAGACAGGGACATTTTATTGCAAGTGGTGTATATTTTGTTCCTGGAGTTTGGGGGTGGGGGTCATTTTACTGCAAGAGGTGAAGTGTGTATGAACGACCTACATAGGAGCTACATTGCAGTAAAGTCACTGACACCCATCATTGTTTAAAGCTACATACACCTCCTTAATTACACTATTCCCTTTTCATATAATCAGAGTTTAAGCCCCTTCCCTAGATTGTAATCTTATAATAATGCCCCTTCCCCCACTGGAGTATAATCATAGGATAACACTCCCCTCACCTGGAGAGCAATCATAAAATAATGCCCCCCCCTTCCCCTGGAATATAATAGAGTAAAACACCTCACTAATGGAGTATAATCATAAAATAACGCCCCCTCCCTAGAGTGGAGTATAATCATAGAATAATGTCCCCCATCCCTTTGACTATAATCATTATCCCCTTTTTGAGTATATTCATACACTAACTTATTGTGATATAACCGCCTCCTGGAGTATAATTACATACACCCCTTGCAGTAAAATGATGCCCCCCCGGAGTTTAATGTGTTCTTTCCATGTACATGTGCCAGACGTATTGCTGAGTGCCATTCACTGACAGCTATCAGTTTTGTTATTCATATTGACTTCATAAAATTTTGTCATAGTATTATAGTACTCAAAATTTAACTCCTTCACCCCGATTTTCCGGTTTTTTTTTTTGTTTTTTTTTCTCCCCTTCTTCTGAGAGCCGTAACTTTTTTTATTTTTCCATCAATCTTGCCATATGAGGGCTTATTTTTTGCGTGACAAATTGTACTTTTGAGTGAAATCATCAGTTTTACCATATATTGTACTAGGAAACGGGGAAAAAAATCCAAGTGCGATAAAATTGCAAAAAAAGTGCAATTGCATGATTGTTTTTGGGTTATTTTATTCACCATGTTCACTATATTGTAAAACTACCATGTCAGTATGATGCCGAGTTCATAGATACCAAAAAGGTATACTCTTACTTTTATCTAAGGGATTAAAAAATATTCAGAAGTTTGTTAAAAAAAAGAATTGTGCTTTTGGTGCCATTTTTTGAAACCCGTAGTGTTCTAATTTTTTGGGATGTGAGGCCCAGTGACTGCTAATATTTTTGCGGTTTGAGCTGGTGTTTTCAATTATACAATTTTTATGTAGTTGCTACTTTTTGATCGCCCGTTATTGGATCTTTTTAAAAATTTTGTGGCTACCCATAAACATAATTTTGGCATTTGGATTTTGTTCTCGCTACACCATTTACCGATCTGATTAATTGATTTTATATTTTTATTGGTCGGGCATTTCTGAACTCTGAGATATCAAATATGTGTATATTTTTTTAACTGTTTTATTCTCAGTGTGGCGAATGAGGCATGATTTGAACTTTTTATTTATTTTTTTACATTTTGTATTTATTTTACTAATCCCCTTGAGAGCTATAAGGATCAGCAGTCTGATCGCTTGTGCATCCCTGTTGATCAGAGCTGTACAGCTCTGATTAGCAGAAATACAGGATTCCTGTGTGAGTCAGCGCTCTATCGACTGTGACAGAAAATATGTCATGATAGCAACAATGGTCATTACATGGCCTGCCGCTACCATAGCAACCATCGACTTCCCGTGATCGTGTCAAGGGGCCACCGATGGCGGCAGGGAACAGCGCGATCCTCGATCTTTCTGTGTGTAAGTGGACAGTTGTGAGTTATCCTGGACTGTGTGTGTATTGTAGTACTGGAAATCTGAATGTGGTAGAACAGGATAAGACACATGCTCATTGGATTTATATCTAAATGCTACAGTTCGCGCTCTACTGTTATGGCTAAAAATGTTAACGTTTATGGGGCCCCCACCAGATTTTCTGCCCAGGGGCCCCCACCAACCTTAATCCGGCCCTGCCCCTATATACTACACCTGTAATAAACTACACCACTAAACCCCCCCTATACTACACCTGTAGTATACTACACCCCCTCTATATACCTGTAATATACTACATCTCTTCATCCCCATATACTACACCTGTAATATACTACACCACTACACCCCCATATACACCTGTATTATACTGTACTACACCACTATATAATACACCTGCGATATACTAAATCACTACACCCCTATATACTACACCTGTAATAAACTACATCACTACACCTCATATACTACACCTGTAATATAGTACACCCCCAGATAATACACCTGTAATATACTACACCCCCATATAATACACCTGTAATATACGACACCTTCCTATAGCACACCTGTAATATACTACACCCCCATATAATACACCTGTAATATACGACACTTTCCTATAGTACACCTGTTATACTACACCCCCATATAATACACCTGTAATATACTACACCTCCATATAGTACACCTGTAATATACTACACCTCCATATAGTACACCTGTAATATACTACACCTCCATATAGCACACCTGTAATATATTACACCTCCATATAGCACACCTGTAATATACTACACCTCCATATAGTACACCTGTAATATACTACACCTCCATATAGTACACCTGTAATATACTACACCTCCATATAGCACACCTGTAATATATTACACCTCCATATAGCACACCTGTAATATACTACACCTCCATATAGTACACCTGTAATATACTACACCTCCATATAGTACACCTGTAATATACTACATCACTATACCCCCATATACTACACCACTATATACAACACCCCCATATACTACACCCCTATATACTATACCTGTAATAAAACTACATCACTACACCCCATGCAGTGGCGTAACTAGAGTTTGATGGGCCCTGGTGAAAAATTTGGACTGGGGCCCCCCTCCACGTACACCGACACTTAGGGTATGTGCGCACGTTGCTTTTTACCTGCTTTTTACCTGCTTTTTTGCTGCTTTTTCTTCTGCGCTGTTTAATGCCAAAATGGATGTGTTCTTCTATTCAAGCAAAGTCTATGGGAATTTGGGTTTCTTGTTCACACTATGTTGTTCAAAATGCTGCCTTTTTGTGGTAGAACTTTGGTCAAAAACTCAGCTTTGCAGTGCAAAACCCAAATGGCAAAAACAATTGACATGTTGCTTCTTTGAAAAGCTGAGTTTTTGACCAAAGTTCTGCCACAAAAAGGCAGCATTTTGAACAACATAGTGTGAACAAGAAACCCAAATTCCCATAGACTTTGCTTGAATAGAAGAACACATCCATTTTGGCATTAAACAGCGCAGAAGAAAAAGCAGCAAAAAAGCAGGTAAAAAGCAGGAAAAAAGCAACGTGCGCACATACCCTTAGGGTATGGGATAATGACACAGACACTCGGGGTACAGGATAATGACGCTGACACTTGGCTTTTACCCTCCGCACCCAGATTTCCCATGATCTGAAATCCCTCTATCAGCTCCCAGCTTTCCTATGTTCTGATATCCATCTTGTCCTCGGCACCCAGCTTTCCCATGCTCTGCTATACATCTTTCCCTCAGCACCCAGCTTTCCCATAACAGAGCATGGGAAAGCTGGGTGCTGAGGGAAAGAGCCTTTTTCCCTCAGCACAAAACATTACCATCCCATACTTGTATCTTTGTCCCCCCTTGTATATAGATCTCCAAATACTATAATGGCCTCCACATAGCCTTCCGTATAATATAAAGGGTCCCACATAACCTGTCATATATTATAATGCACCCCCATAGTTCTCCATGTATTACAATGCATTTCCCCAATGTCCTCCATGTATTATAATTCACTCCATAGTTCTCCATATATTATAATTCACCCCATAGTCCTCAATATATTATACTGCACCACATAGTCCTCCATGTTTTATAATGCACACCCATAGTCCATGTATAAGGTAGCCTCCATATTCCTCCATATATTATAATGTAGCCCCCATTGTCCTATATGTATTATAATGCAGCGCCATAAATCATCATATTGTATTATGCAGCCCCATACTCCTCCATGTATAATGCACCCCTATATTCCATGTATAAGGTGTCCTTCATTTTGTATTATGCAGCCCCATACTCCTCCATGTATAATGCACCCCTAGTCCATGTATAAGGTGTCCTTCATGTTTATTATGCAGTCCCATAGACCTCCATGTATCATGGAGTCAGCACCCCCAGGGCCTCCATGTATCATGCAGCCAGACCCCTCCAGGCCTCCACGTGTCATGCAGCCAGCAAAATAAAAAAAACAAGTACCTCTCTTCTCCTTCTGACCCCTGCGACTGCGGTAGTTACGCCCCTGCCCCTATATGTCACACACCCTGCTCCCCATACAGCCTGCACCCCCATATCACACACATTACCCCCCCATATCTCACACACCCTGCTCTCCATACAGCCTGCACCCCCCATATCACACACACTACACCCCCACATGTCACACACCCTGCTCCCCATACAGCCTGCACCCCCATATCACACACACTACACCCCCATATGTACCACACCCTGCTCACCATACAGCCTGCATCCCCATATCACACACACTACACCCCCATATGTCACACACCCTGCTCCCCATAAAACCTGCACCCCCATATCTCACACACCCTGCTCCCCATACAGCCTGCACCCCTATATCACAAACTACACCCCCCATATGACACACCCTGCTCTCCATACAGCCTGCACCCCCATATCACACACACTACACCCCCATATGTCACACACCCTGCTCCCCATACAGCCTGCACCCCCATATCATACACACTACACCCCCATATGTCCCACACCCTGCTCCCCATACAACCTGAACCCTCAAATCTCACACACCCTGCTCCCCATACAGCCTGCACCCCCCAGATCACACACACTATACCCCCATATGTCACATACCCTGCTTCCCATACAGCCTGCACCTCCATATCACAGACACTACACCCCGATATGTCACACACCCTGCCCACATATCTCACTCTGCCTGTACCCCAACTTACCCCTCTCAAACACTCTGCACCCCTTCACATCCTTCTGTCAGTCTACAGCCCTCATATGCCACTCACCCTGCAACTCCATCTTCCCTCATATGCCACTCACCCTGCACCACCTCTCATGTCTTCTCTTTTCTTATTACCTGTCATCATGTGTCCAAATCTCTTTCAGGATTCAGTATCTCTTGCTTTCTGCCCTGCATCCTGTGTCTCCTCCCACACAGTTACATGGGCGTGACATCATCGCAGGTCCTGAAGGATGGGTTATTCCGTCTGCTGTGCAGGTCAGGAGCACTCCTGCTCTGCTGCAGCTCAGAAACGGCTGGTGGGCCTCTCCAGGTCAGGGGCCCCTCTACTGATACTGGGCTCCCCTGACTCACAGGCCGGCTCCCTGACGGTCACATTGTCGGCCACTACACAGCGGCACTACACATAGGGGCTCGGCAGCGGGCTCTGCAGAGCGGCTGCCGGGCCCCTATAACCCTGCGGGACCGGTCGCAGTGGTGACCTCTGCGACCGCGGTCGTTACGCCCCTGACCCCATGTACTACACCACTATATACACAACACCATATACTACACCTGTAAAACTACACCACTACACCCCCAATATTGGTCACCAGTCCCCCCCTCCCCCATTGTCCCCTCCTCAGCTTATTAGTCACTACTATCTCTCCCTTGTTTTTGTCCCCGTCCTCAGGCACCTCCGTACAGGCCCCCCGCTGAGCTGCTCCTTCTGTTGTACGGACCCCCGCTGAGCTGCTCCTTCTGTTGTACGGAGCCCCGCTGAGCTGCTCCTTCTCTTATACGGGCCCTGGCTGCGCTGATGCTGTTCTGCGAAAGGCTCCCGCCGCTGCTTCTCTCCGTGAAGGCCCCCACTGTGCTGCTCCTTCTCCTGCCGGGCGGGAACTTTTGAAATGACACACACGCAGCGCAGTACTGATAACATCAGAGCGCGCGCGTGTGTCACTGACAAAGTGCCGGCATGGAACAGAGGAGAGACTCCTGCGTTCCGCTGCCTGTACTTACTGTGCGGACCTGCAGGATCTCTACCTGCCCGGCACGCTGCAGCCCGGCTCCACTGCACCGGCTGAAGACGGGCGGGCCGGTCACAGAGAGTAGGCGGGCTGGATGTGGCCCGCGGGCCGCACCTTGCCCAGGTCTGCTTTATACTGTCCTCCAAAACTCCTCTGTACTTTTGACACCATAAAAGCTCTACCTTATTTCCAATACTTTTTCCCCAATACTGTCCTCTCACATTTGCTCCCCATACTATCCCCTCACACTTTTCCTCCTTTT
Source organism: Anomaloglossus baeobatrachus (assembly GCF_048569485.1). Taxonomy (NCBI): domain Eukaryota; kingdom Metazoa; phylum Chordata; class Amphibia; order Anura; family Aromobatidae; genus Anomaloglossus; species Anomaloglossus baeobatrachus. Next base: position 264,701,494 of record NC_134354.1, on the reverse strand, counting down.
CTGTTTCTCACACTTTCCCGCCATACTATCCCCTCACATATGCCCGCTACTGTCTCCACACACTTCCCCATCTTATTGTCCTATAAAACTTTCCTCACATACTGTCTCCTCACACTCTTCTCCCCATAATGTACCCTCACACTATTCCCCCAATACTGTTACTCACATTTTCATCCCATACCGTCCCCTCACACTTCCCCTCACATTGTCCCTTTACACTGTCTCTTTACACTCACCCCATACTATATCCTCACACTCCCCCCAAACTGTCTTCTCACACTATTCCCCCATACTATGAGAATTTAGAATTTATTCCCAAGAAACTTAACTACGAGGATGAAGAATGGTCAATATGTGGTGATCTAAAACTTCTCTCTTTGTTCCTTGGGCAGCATGATTGATACACAAAATACCCATGTTTTTTGTGTGAATGGGGCAGCTGAGATAGGACTCATCACTGAAGCCAAAAAGGTTGGCCAATGAAAACATCTTTGCAACCTGGACTCAAGAACATTGTTGCAGAAGGTTTAGTTGATCCCACTAAGTTCTCCTTCCACTTTCCCATATTAAGCTTGGACTGATGAAGCAATTTGTGAAAGCTCTACCAAAAGAAGGAAATACTTTTAAGTACCTGTGTAAAACGTTTCAGGGACTGTCCAAAGCAAAACTGAAGGATGGTATTTTTGTGTCTGTGGGTCCAGATATTTGGAAACTCATGAAGGACAATGTGTTCGAAGCAAAATGAAAGCTGTTGAGAAAAAAGCTTGGGATTCTTTTAATGAAGTTGTGAAGACATTTCTAAGTAACAACAAAGATCCAAAGTTTAAGTCCATTGTGGAGAACATACTGAAACGTTTCAAAGCCCTGGGTCGTTTGATAATAATAATAATAATAATAATAATGATAATAATAATATAATCTTTATTTCTATAGCACCAACATATTCCACAGCGCTTTACAATTCAGAGGTTCATATACAGTACAAACAAACATTCATAAGTGATAGTTAAAGAAAATACAATTTGAAGTTCCATTTTTTATATTTCCATTTTGACTACATTCCTGAAAACGTTTGTGCTGTTAGTAAAAAGCAAGGAGAAAAATGTCATCAGGATATCAAGGAGGTGGAACGACGATACCAAGGTAAATGGAACGTGAACATGATGGGGGACTACTGCGGGATGCTTCACAGAGAAGATCCACAGGACTTCTATAAAAGAAGAGGTGTCAAGAGAAGTGTTGAAGAGAAAAGGAAAGGCACAATAGTGATTTCCCAATAAAGTTGCAGAATTACTGTTCAATAGATTATTATTAGTGATGAGCGAGCATGCTTGTTACTACTCGGTACTCGCACGAGTATCACTGTACTCGGTCTACTCGGCGGGGACCGAGTAATCTCGCGATACTCGTGCTGTACTCGTGGTCTTCATTAGTGATGAGCGAGTACTAAAAAGCTCGGGTGCTCGAAGCTCGGGCCGAGCCTCCCAAGATACTCGTGTACTCGGCCCGAGCAACGAGCCCAATGTTATCCTATGGGAGACCCGAGTATTTTTGTGAAATGACCCCCCGGCAGCATGGAGAAACCCTAAAAATGGCACAAAAGTCTCAGAAGAGTGCTCAAATGACATGGCAACAGCATGGGGAAGACCCCTTGAAGCATTTATCACTCAAAAGTCACGGCTGTGAACAATTTTGTCCGCGTTTCACGCCATTTTTACGGACTCACCAGAAAACCTTCCAAAATGACCCCAAAATGATTTTTCATGGCAGAAATGTTAAGGGCACATACCCAATAGTGAGATAGAGCTGGTGTATGTTACTTTTTGAGATTAATACATGAAAGATTTTACGTGAAAACATTGTGTGGCACTCCGATGTCCCTGAGAAGAGACGTACATGAATGCCTCTTGAGTCTAATGTGCCCATTTTGAGGAAGTGAGTCTTTGTAGTATTTTCCTTTGCCAGGGCAGTCCAAAATTGTGAGGTTCACCAATGCCCCTGCATAGAGACGTGCATGAGGGCCTGTAAACCTGAAGTGCCCATTGTCAAGAAGTGGGTGTATTATAGTATAGCCCTTTGGCAGGGCAGCCAAAAATTGGGAGGCTCCACGTTGTCCCTGGGTAGAGACGTGCATGAGGGCCTCAAAACATTAAGTGTCCATTGTCAGGAAGTGGGTGTATTATAGTATAGCCCTTTGGCAGGGCAGCCAAAAATTGGGAGGCTCCACGTTGTCCCTGGGTAGAGACGTGCATGAGGGCCTCAAAACATTAAGTGTCCATTGTCAGGAAGTGGGTGTATTATAGTATAGCCCTTTGGCAGGGCAGCCAAAAATTGGGAGGCTCCACGTTGTCCCTGGGTAGAGACGTGCATGAGGGCCTCAAAACATTAAGTGTCCATTGTCAGGAAGTGGGTGTATTATAGTATAGCCCTTTGGCAGGGCAGCCAAAAATTGGGAGGCTCCACGTTGTCCCTGGGTAGAGACGTGCATGAGGGCCTCAAAACATTAAGTGTCCATTGTCAGGAAGTGGGTGTATTATAGTATAGCCCTTTGGCAGGGCAGCCAAAAATTGGGAGGCTCCACGTTGTCCCTGGGTAGAGACGTGCATGAGGGCCTCAAAACATTAAGTGTCCATTGTCAGAAAGTGGGTGTATTATAGTATAGCCCTTTGGCAGGGCAGCCAAAAATTGGGAGGCTCCACGTTGTCCCTGGGTAGAGACGTGCATGAGGGCCTCAAAACATTAAGTGTCCATTGTCAGGAAGTGGGTGTATTATAGTATAGCCCTTTGGCAGGGCAGCCAAAAATTGGGAGGCTAAACGTTGTCCCTGGGTAGAGACGTGCATGAGGGTTTCAAAACATTGTTCCCATTGCAAAGGAGCGGGTCTCCTGTCGTTGTAATGTCCATTCTGCAAAGAATGGGCGAAAAAATTTACCACTGGGGGTATACCTGAAACAAAGGCCTAAGTATTGCAATTTGTAACGGTCATCATCATGGTGGCGCATGAGGAGAAGGAGGAGCAGTCCAGCGATTATCCAAAGTCCAGAAGTGTGTACCCATGGGTGAGTGGAGGTACATGGCAAACTTTAAATTCCGCTCTCATTTGCTGGTGGTGTGGTGAAGTCTGGCCCAATCCAACCCTTGTTCATCTTGATCAGAGTCAGCCTGTCAGCATTTTCAGTTGACAGGCGGGTGCGTTTATCTGTAATGATTCCACCTGCGGCACTAAAAACACGCTCTGACAAAACGCTAGCAGCAGGGCAGGCCAGGACTTCCAAGGCGTAGAGAGCCAATTCATGCCACGTGTCCAGCTTGGATACCCAATAATTGTAAGGCACAGAGGAATGTCGGAGTACAGTTGTTCGATCTGCAAGGTACTCCTTCAGCATCTGGGCAAACTTAGGATTTCTTGTGGCACTACCCCGCACCTCAGGGGCTGTGGTACGTGAGGGGCTGAGAAAACTGTCCCACATCTTAAAGACTGTTCCCCTACCTCTGGCGGATTGGACTTGTGCCCCTCTCGGCTGTACGCCTTGGTTGTCCACTGATTCCTGACCTATGCCGCTATCGTTTTGTGAGGGGAATGCTTTGCCTACTTCCGTGACTATGGCCTTCTGGAACTGCTGCATTTTTCCTGACCTCTCCGCCTCGGGAATAAGAGACATAAAGTTCTCCTTGTAGCGTGGGTCCAACAGTGTTACCAACCAGTAATGATTGTCGGCCAAGATGTTCTTAACGCGAGGGTCACGAGACAGGCAGCTTACCATAAAGTCAGCCATGTGTGCAGACTCTTAACAGCCATCACTTCAGTATCCTGACCAACACGATGACTGAACATGCTGTCCTCCTCCTCCTCCTCCTCCTCCTCCTCATCATCATCTACCCTGTCCTCTGGCCAGCCACGCTGAACCGAGGATATGACTGCATGTCATATCCTCAATTTGGCCAGAGAGTTGCTCCATGTCTTCATCCTCCTCCTCGTCATAGTCCTCCACTGCATGTTGTGATGAGACGAGGCTGGGCTGTGTGTTATCACCCACACCCACTACTGTTTCTTGCTCAAACTCATCGCGCTCCGCCTGCAATGCATCATGGTTGTTTTTTGAGCAGAAACCATTTTAGAAGGCAGAGAAGCGGTATGGTGACGCTAATAATGTCGTCATCGCCGCTCACCATCTTGGTGGAGTCCTCAAAGTTTTGGAGGATGGTACATAGGTCGGACATCCATCTCCACTCCTCAGGTGTTATGTGTGGAGTTTGACCCATTTCCCTACGGCTTAGGTGATGCAGGTACTCAACAACTGCCCTCTTCTGCTCACATATCCTGACCAACATGTGCAGAGTTGAATTCCAACGCGTGGGGACATCACACACCAGTCTGTGAGCCGGAAGATGCAAACGGCGCTGAAAGCCGGCAAGGCCGGCTGAAGCAGTAGGTGACTTTTGAAAATGTGCAGACAGGCGGCGAACTTTTACCAGCAGATCAGACAGCTCTGGGTATGACTTTAGAAACCGCTGAACCACGAGGTTGAGCACATGGGCCACGCATGGAACATGTGTCAGCTGGCCTCGCCTCAAAGCCGCCACCAGGTTCCGGCCATTGTCACACACGACCTTTCCTGGCTTTAGGTTCAGAGGTGTGAGCCAGTGATCTGCCTGCTGTTTCAGAGCTGTCCACAGCTCTTCTGCATTGTGGGGTTTGTCACCTATGCAGATTAGCTTCAGCACAGCCTGTTGCCGCTTCGCCGAGGCAGTGCTGCAGTGCTTCCAGCTTGTGACTGGTGTGGAGGGTACAGTGGATGAGGATGCGCAGGAGGAGGAGGAGGCTGAAGAGCATGACATTCCGGAGCTGTAGAGTGTGGGTGAAACACTGACTGAGGTAGGGCCTGCAAACCTTGGTGTGGGAAGGACGTGTTCCGTCCCTCGCTCAGACTGGGTCCCAGCTTCCACAATATTAACCCAGTGTGCCGTCAACGAGATGTAGCGGCCTTGCCCACAAGCACTTGTCCACGTGTCTGTGGTTAGGTGGACCTTGGGTGAAACAGCGTTGTTCAGGGCACGTGTGATGTTTTGTGACACGTGGTTATGCAACGCGGGGACGGCACACCGGGAGAAATAGTGGCGGCTGGGGACCGAGTAACGTGGGACAGCTGCCGCCATCAGGTCACGGAATGCTTCTGTCTCCACCAGCCTAAAAGGCAACATTTCCAGCGCAAGCAGTCGCGAAATGTTAGCAATTAGAAGTGTGGCATGTGGGTCGTTGGCAGTGTATTTGCGCCTGCGTTCAAAGGTTTGCTGAATGGATAACTGAACGCTGCGCTGGGACAAGGACGTGCTTGATGATGGTGTTATTTCTGCGTGGGCAACTGCAGGTGCAGGGCCGGAGGAGGCTTGTTCTCGGGCAGCATGGACAGGGGATTGGCTCGCATGCACAACAAGCGAAGACGAAGCAGTGACATCAGCAAGCACTGCTCCTCGACTCTGTTGTACATCCCACAAAGTCGGGTGCTTGGCTGACATGTGCCTGATCATGCTGGTGGTGGTCAGGCTGCTAGTTTTGGTACCCCTGCTGATGCTGGCACGGCAGGTGTTGCAAATGGCCTTTTTAGAATCATCTGGAGCCAACTTAAAAAACTGCCAGACTCGTGAAGACCTAACATTTGTACAGGCACCTTGTGTCGTGTTGTTCCGGGGAACAGTTGCCTGACGTCTGCCTGGGGCCACCACCCTGCTTCTTACTGCCTGTTGGGATGCTACGCCTCCCTCCCCCTGTGCACTGCTGTCCTCGCTCTGCATATCCTCCTGCCAGGTTGGGTCAGTTACTGGATCATCCACCACGTCGTCTTCCTCTTCCGCACCCTGCTCCTCCTCCTGACTTCCTGACAATTGTGTCTCATCATCGTCCACCCCTTGTTGAGACACGTTGCCAACTTCGTGAGAACGTGGCTGCTCAAATATTTGGGCATCTGTACATACAATCTCCTCATGACCCACTTCAACATGAGCTGGCGAGAGGCCAGAATGTGCGAATTGAAACGTGAACAGCTCTTCCGAGTGTCCAAGTGTGGGATCATTAATGTCCGAGGACGTGTACTCAGCCTTGTGGTAGGAAGGAGGATCAGGTTCTGAAATGTGCGGTGCAGTATCACGGCTACTGACACTTGACCGTGTGGAAGACAGAGTGTTTGTGGTGGTGCCAATCTGACTGGAAGCATTATCCGCTATCCAACTAACAAGCTGTTGACACTGGTCTTGGTTCAAGAGCGGTGTACTGCTGCGGTCCCCAAGAATTTGGGACAGGACGTGCGAGCGAGTAGATGTGGCCCTTTGTTGTGGCGAAATTAGAGCTTGCACACGACCTCGGTCTCTGCCTGCACCACCATCACGTCCACTTCCTTGTTCGTTGACAACGCCCTTGCGCATTTTGCAATGCTGTGCTGATGTGTATTCACTAGACTTGTGCGTTATATCCAAGTTTTTGCAAAACGCACACAAGTGCAGCGGAAAGCTGCCACCAACAGGCACACACGTGCGGTTTTTAAATGCAAGCACGGAGGCACTAAGAACCTAACAGGTCTCTATCCAGGGACAACGTGGAGCCTCCCAATTTTTGGCTGCCCTGCCTAAGGGCTATACTACAATAGACCCACTTCCTTCCAATGGGCACTTCAGGTTTACAGGCCCTCATGCACGTCTCTATCCAGGGACAACGTGGAGCCTCCCAAGTTTTGGCTGCCCTGCCTAAGGGCTATACTACAATAGACCCACTTCCTTCCAATGGGCACTTCAGGTTTACAGGCCCTCATGCACGTCTCTATCCAGGGACAACGTGGAGCCTCCCAATTTTTGGCTGCCCTGCCTAAGGGCTATACTACAATAGACCCACTTCCTTCCAATGGGCACTTCAGGTTTACAGGCCCTCATGCACGTCTCTATCCAGGGACAATGTGGAGCCTCCCAATTTTTGGCTGCCCTGCCTAAGGGCTATACTACAATAGACCCACTTCCTTCCAATGGGCACTTCAGGTTTACAGGCCCTCATGCACGTCTCTATCCAGGGACAACGTGGAGCCTCCCAATTTTTGGCTGCCCTGCCTAAGGGCTATACTACAATAGACCCACTTCCTTCCAATGGGCACTTCAGGTTTACAGGCCCTCATGCACGTCTCTATCCAGGGACAACGTGGAGCCTCCCAATTTTTGGCTGCCCTGCCTAAGGGCTATACTACAATAGACCCACTTCCTTCCAATGGGCACTTCAGGTTTACAGGCCATCATGCACGTCTGTATGCAGGGGCATTGGTGAACCTCACAATTTTGGACTGCCCTGGCAAAGGAAAATACTACAAAGACTCACTTCCTCAAAATGGGCACATTAGACTCAGAGGCCTTTATGTACATCTCTTCTCAGGGACATCGGAGTGCCACACAATGTTTTACGTAAAATCTTTCATGTAGTAATCTCAAAAAGTAACATACATTAGCTCTATCTCACTATTGGTTATGTGCCCTTAACATTTCCACCATGAAAATTCATTTTGGTGTCATTTTGGAAGGTTTTCTGGTGAGTCCGTAAAAATGGCGTAAAACGCGGACTAAATTGTTCACAGCTGTGACTTTTGAGTGATAAATGCTTCAAGGGGTCTTCCCCATGCTGTTGCCATGCCATTTGAGCACTCTTCGGAGACTTTTGTGCCATTTTTAGGGTTTCTACATGCTGCCGGTGGTCATTTCACAAAAATACTCGGGTCTCCCATAGGATAACATTGGGCTCGTTGCTCGGGCCGAGTACACGAGTATCTTGGGAGGCTCGGCCCGAGCTTCGAGCACCCGAGCTTTTTAGTACTCGCTCATCACTAATTATTATATATAATATTGTGTACATTTGTGGCTAAAATAAAGATGTTTCTTGTTTAGCTCACTTGTACATAATTTCACAGGCGTTTTGTGAAAAATCTATACATCATGGTTAAAAATAAAAGTGTTTTTTTTTTTTAATCAGGGCATAAGAAGACATGGATAAGAAGACAATGGATTCAAAAACATTTTCATAAACCAAAATTTTGCATAAGTGTGTTGTTGTTATTATTATTATTATTATTTTAAACCTATATTCTCTCTCTAGGCCAGAGGTCCCAACCTTTCTGACCTTGAAAGCCACATTCAGCTGAGAAAGAGGGTTACGAACCACATCCAGAGCCCCCATTACCGATTTCCACAGAAATCACACCGAGGCAGTATACTTAGATCCAGGGGATGTCACATATGGAGTAGGAGAAGTCCGTATGCAATGTGTGACACAGGAGTTCAGACCGACAGGCATCTGATGCACTACAAAATCACCTCAAACAAATGGGGGCACTGGTTAGTGAGATGGCCGTGACAGTAACCCCATTAACTAGATGCATCAGTACTCTCAAGACTGGTAATATCATTCACCTCAAAGGTGAACAAGCCCCTCGGGTTAGCAGTTGGAGACACAACTCAGGGTCTCTCCCTGAAGCGTTGATCCACTCTAATAGCGAGAGCCATGGTGGCCTCCAGCGTCTCCAGGGCAGAGTGTGATGCCATCAGGGTCTCCGTACATAAAGGCCAAAGCCGTGAAAAAATTATTCTACCGACCGAAATGCCCAGGAATCGGTAGGCAAAGACAATGCCCAGGACTGGGGATCTCCCCACAACAGAGAGACAACAATCACCACTCTTTGTTCCTCATTACCATAAATACAAGGGTGGAGTCTGAAGTTCAACTTACAGGCTTCCCTGAAAGTGGTAAACGTGTCCCTCCCACCAGAAAACCTATCTGGGAGAGCAATCTTGGGTTCTGGCTGTGTCTGAGAGTGAGCCGAGAGGAAAAAATCTAGTGATTTGTTACAGCTGCTGCACTACCTGAGAACACAGCTCTGTAACCTCCTGTGAGAGTGTAGACATCAGGTGTGCAAGAGCTGTAGTCTGAGCCATACTGACTCAAAAAATGTAGAAAATGTGGAAAAAATGTAAAGGCTGTTGATAATGTCACACACGGAGTAAGAGAAGTCCGTATGCACCATGTGACACACATGTTTAGACTGACCGGTGTCTGACGCACTACAAAAATCACCACAAACAAAGGGGGGACATCAGGGACACTTTAACAATCGTGGGGTGGGTGGACACCTCCTGAATTCACCTCAATCTGTTATCTGAGCTCCCTAGCATTCCTATATGGGCTGTTTCAACCCGTCGCTGATCCGGAAGTGCCTCATTAGCCCTGCAAACACCTCTGGCTAGTGAGATGGCCGGCAGGAGACACTATTCCCACCGCTGCACTAATAAACACGGAGGGAAAAGGAAAGCCAGACAGGTGGATAAACAGAAGGATACAAACACCAAAATCCACGGCTGCAGACAGACTCCAAAGTAGAAGTTGGATGGGCACGGGAAAAATTCCCCAGCAGCTCCTTCCCCCAGGATGGCCAGAATAGAATGAATTCTATCAACAACAAGGACTACTGGGAAAACCCCACTATTTAAACCTAAAGGAGCATGGGCTCATAGCAGCTGTAGCTGACCTGCACTGCTAAAAGCTCTTGGCAACAAAACTGACATTAACTCATGAGACACCAAAAGAAAGGAAACTGTTTAAATGAGGAGTCAAGATGTAAAAAGAGCAGTTCCAATCCAAAACCTGTCACTAGTCTCCAAATGTCAGGGAAATTACCATGACAGGGGATCCTAACTTACCCCCTTTCAGAGCTGCTCTTCTATGTGGAATTAGTCACAAAAGTCACCATCCAGAGACCTCCTCTTTATAGATGTCTGCTAGACCTGGTGCTAATGCACCAAGCTGCAAAACAGCTGTGAGTCCCACATCTCAGGCCCGCAAGCCACACGTGACTCTTGAGCCACAGGTTGGGGACTCCTTCTCTCAGCTATATATTGCACATACTGTATATCAATACTAGTTGTATTACTGACTGGTACTTTTATTGCAAGACAAGTAATAAACATTAAGAGAAAAAAAACTAATAGTGGAGTGCTATATAAAACTAAGAAGAAAATATACCAATAAATTGAAATCATTAACTGTCCTAAAAACATAGGTGAAAAACATATTCCTATTTGTTTTTTCAAATTGCAATGATAGCATTAATGCTTCAGGGGCTGGGCAGTAACATTAATTGGAAAGACAATTGAGTTGTGCACGGTGGTATACACATACGGGCGAGGTTACTCAGCGGGAACAAAGAGCCCATTTATTTTTGGATATTTCGCATGAGAATTAGGCATTTTAGGATATTTTGCATTAGAATCTGCAATTCCGTCCTTTGCCACATGGTGGAGCCCTGCACAACACATTTCTTTTGAGAAATCATTTCCTATGTGTAAAGGTAACAGGGAACCTGTCACGTAGGACTTGTAGCTTGCATCTGTCGCGGGCGGAGGAGGGGACGCTGCGCTCTCCCACTGCTCGGGTCCGGCCGCTGCTGCGGCTGCTGCTCGGTGGTGGCTCGAGCGGTGGGCCGGATCCCGGGGACTCGAGTGGCGTTCCTCGCCCGTGAGTGAAAAGGGATTGGGATTGATTGTGGGGATTTGGTTATTGTCCATGACGCCACCCATGGTTGTGGTGATATTGGTGACACCACCGCTGCTCTGGACGGGGGATCCCGGGAGCGATGACAGGGAGCAGCTTTGATGTTAGTTCTCCCCTCCGGGGGTAGGGGGTTGGTTGTCCCGGGGCCCGGTGATGGGGTAGGGATGGATGGCAGGCGGGTTACAGGGCCTGGTGAGGTGCAGGGTCGCAGGGGCAGCGCTGTGCCGTACGACACGGTGGTACTCACTCAGCCAATGATGAGGACACAGTTCTCGGTAAAACACACGGCTGGATGGACGGGTCCCACAGACGGCTGCGGTGTTGTTTCTCCCGGCAGGTTGATGGTTACTGCCTTTCCCTGCACCTACGTACTGTAAACGGTTCCAATGGGTTCCCACCGGTAACCCGCTCCCCAGCTTGGATATGGGCTGGAGGAGCCCCTTTTGCCCACAGGCTCTGGCCCTGGGAACTTTAGCCTTGGCGGTGACTGTCTTTCCCTCTCTCGGTTGGACGGTTGCCTTCTGTCGGGACTTAGTGAAGGGAACCTCCTGGGTTTCCCAGCAGCCAACGAATTTGGCAAATTCACGGCGACTCCTAGCCTTGCCGGGGTCCGTAAGCCCCTGCCAGATGGTGCTGGCTTCTCTTTGCGTACCGGTCTGCTACCGCCGGGCCACCGCCCGTCCACGGTCCTTACGGTAAACTCCGATAGGCCACTCCTGCAGACGGTCACCACCATCTGCCAACCTTGCTGTACCGCCCGGGCCACACACCCGGACGCTGTCAGTTAGTTGCTCCACTACCACTTTCCTTCCTCTCACTTTCACCTCCAAAACTAAACTGTCTTCTTTTCCCGCCTCCAGGACTGTGAACTCCTTGGTGGGGGGGGGACAACCGCCTGGCCCACCCCCTGGTGTGGACATCAGCCCCTGGAGGAAGGCAACAAGGGTTTTAGTCTGACTTCGGTGTGCCTGACCGGGAGTGTGGGGTGTGTTGGTGTTATTCTCTGTGGCCTCTGGCTTGTCCAGGGCGCCACACATCCCTGACATGTTCTTTTTGAACATTTTTGACCACCAGTATCTTTGTTGAAGAATTTTGTTCAGCATTTTGTGGGTGTTTTATTTATTGGTGTTTTTTAACTCCATTCAGCAATAAACTGCCAATGGTTTTTCAAGCAAAAATGCTGACAAAACGCTCCAAAGACTTTTTTTGACCCATCCCATTGACTGTAGCCACCCTGGCTCTATTCACCAAGTGCTGTCTCCTGGTTTACTGGCAGACTATATACTGTGTGACTTCAGGCAAAGGAGCTGTTAGCCAAGTAGGAGGAGGCAATGCTGGGCGGGGAATAGAGCTGGAGTGACGAAGGCGTAAGATCTACAGCCTCATTTGCACATCAATTTCAACGGCGATTTCTCAGTAGCAGAGGAGTAGATGGGCAATGTAAAAGTATTCCTACATTCATTCCTGAAAAGTTACATGCACACATAAAAAGTTTGGAGTGTGAAATCCTGCTAACAGTTTCCATTTAAAGCTCTTTCAGACATGCAGATAGTCATGTATGAGTGTTCATTAGAATGCTTGTTCACCTACTGTCAATGGGTGATTTGATCATTAATTCCAGTATTGTAATCATTGTTATTAGCGGAACATCATCCTGTTTTTGAAAATAGGACATTATTGCTGAAAATGATATTTTATGTGACACGCCCGCACCAGGGCCATGGGGCACTCGTTACCGGTTTTGCTTCTGGTACGCTGCGATGGCGGAAAGGCCAGTTCTGTGACCCCGGCGGTATCAGTTAAGGAAGGGAGATAATGGTTTGTGACACCACCTGTGGCATGCGTCAAGATAGGTACCTATGCACACAGTGTCCACGGACCGTGTCGGGTGGTTTGAAGCTTAATCTCTTGGCCCTATGTGGTCACCTTCCAGCGGATTTGTGTGCGGAGTTGGCTTTGGTACTAGATGTGTCCTTAGCCCCTGGTTTTACTAGCGGAGCACGCTGGTTCTTCTCCTCTAGTCAAGGGACCACTCCCCGTTCTGCGGCCAAGTCCCTCCACTCAAATATGTTGTGTGTGGAACGAGGCCACAGGAGTATGGCGCACTTTCCGTGGGCTCTAGGACCCTTTCTGTCTTGTGCCTGGGCCAAGCTGCACCAGCTCCAGACCTTCAGACTGTCACTAGGCCCTTACCATGGTCTGATGAGGTGTTGCTGAGTAAGTGTCAGTGTTTTGTGCATACTGGTGGATGACCTCTTCCTTCCTCAGGATGGGGCACCACATCTCTGGCTGAAATGAAGTACCTCTGTGGCGACTAAAGCCTCAGGGGCGCCACATATGTGCACAGAATGATCATTTATATGTGTTTCTATGGAAATGATTGTTCTGTGCACATATAATTTGTCACGGCCAGGTGTACGGGCAGACCCAGGAGGTGGATCCACTGGACCGAACTCCTAGATGGTAGTAAAGAGTCCGGCAGCTGGAACACTATAAACAGCAGAACAGTCCTTGCACACGAGTATAGCGGAGAAGTCCCTGGGACCACGGAGTCACGGGTGGTAGTCCTGGTGACGCAGCTCAGGTTCGGAAGCCGAGATGATGTCAGGCGGGGTCCGGAACCTTGGGAGCGAGATGACGGGTCACCGCAGGGATCCGAGATGGTGCGGACTGTCAGGATGGCAGATGGACAGCGTTCGGGGTTCAGGATACGGCAGACTGGATGGCGAGGCAGGCACGGCTCTACAAGAGAGATAGGTGAGTACATGCACTGAGACACCAGGAGACCTGACTCCTAGCTTAGGAAACACGAAGATCAGGCCCCGCCCCCTTGGACAATAACCCCCTTTATACCCTGTACCTGTTCAACCTCATTTCCTGTTAATGGACGCTGGCCCTTTAAGAAAGGGTCAGTGACCGCGCGCGCGCCCTAATGCGCATGCGCGCCGCCCGGGTGCCAGAAGCCAGGGAAGGAGGCTGAGAGGAGGACGCAGGGGAGCCGGCCAGATCCTGGGAAGCCGTCGGGCGCCGGAATCGGGCACCAGGGGGCCTGGGAAGGACGGGCACCGGAGGCTGGAGAGCGGGGAGCGTGGCAGGTGAGCCGGGGAGCGGGGGTGAGGACCCGGGGAGCGTGACAGTACCCCCCCCCCCCCCACGCCCCCCTCCCCGCAACCGGGACATGAAGGCACGGATAAGAGGAGTGCCCACGTTCTCCCTGGGCTCCCAGGACCTATCCTCAGGACCATACACTTCCCAGTCCACCAGGAAGAACTGTCGACCTCGTACGGTCTTCATGGCCACGATATCCCTTACCGCATAGATGTCGTCATCGGCAATAGGTGGAGGAGCCGGACTGGCAGCAGCGGAGAAGGGACCAAGGACAACCGGCTTGAGCAGGGAGACGTGGAACGAGTTGGGTATCCTCATCGTGGCCGGAAGCTGAAGCTTGTAGGAGACCTCATTGATCTTGTTGAGGATTTTGAACGGCCCAATGTAGCGAGGACCCAGCTTGTATGATGGTATCTTCAGGCGGACGTACTGGGAAGCAAGCCAGACGAGGTCTCCAGGAGAGAAACACGGAGGGTCCAGACGTTTCTTGTCTGCGTGTCTTTTCATCCGCAGGGAAGCACGCCCAAGGGACGCTTTGACAGAGTCCCAAATGGTTGCAAAGTCACGGGCTACTGTATCTGCAGCAGGGACATCCGAAGAGGGGGATACAGGCAATGGGATGGAAGGCTGAAGTCCGTAAACGACATGGAAGGGAGAGCTGGAGGACGACTCACTGATGTGGTGGTTGTGGGAGAATTCAGCCCAAGGTAGAAGAGCGGACCAGTCGTCGTGATGGGCGTTAACATAGTGACGTAAGAAAGTGGTCAAGATTTGATTGACCCTCTCTACCTGGCCATTAGACTGAGGATGGTATGCAGATGAAAAGTCCAGAGTCACTCCCAGATGGTTACAGAGAGCCCTCCAGAAGCGGGAGGTGAACTGAGTTCCTCTGTCGGATACGATGTGTAATGGAAAGCCATGCAAGCGGAAGATGTGTTGTATATAGGCGTCCGCGAGTTCCTGAGCAGAGGGCAGTCCAGCCATAGGAACGAAATGAGCCATTTTAGAGAACCGGTCCACCACGACCCATATGACTGTGTGTCCGGATGACAATGGCAAGTCCGTAATAAAGTCCATTGCTATGTGTTGCCACGGAACTGAGGGTATCGGTAGCGGCAGAAGACGGCCATATGGGAGGTGTTTGGGCGTCTTGTTCCTGGCACAAGAGGAACAGGCGGATACAAAAGCAGCGACGTCCGTGCGAAGGGATGGCCACCAATAATGACGTACAATCGCACCCCATGTCTTTTTCTGACCAGCATGACCGGCTGTTTTCGAGGCATGACCCCAGTGTAACACTTTTTCCCTGTCTACCTCGGAGACATAGGTCTTCCCGGGCGGTATCTGGGCCAGGGTGACAGGGGCCACCGGAATGATTTTGCTAGGACAGATGATGGGTTGGGTAGTCTCCTCCTCCTGCTCCATGGGCATGAAAGACCTGGACAAGGCATCAGCGCGTACATTCTTGTCCGCGGGTCGGAAGTGAAGCTGGAAATCAAACCTGGCAAAGAATAGGGACCACCTGGCTTGCCGTGGGTTCAGACGCTGAGCGGACCGTAGGTATTCCAAGTTCTTGTGGTCCGTGTAAATAATCACGGGGTACACTGCACCTTCCAGGAGGTAGCGCCATTCCTCCAAAGCCAATTTGACTGCCAAGAGCTCTCGGTCACCGATGGTGTAGTTGCGTTCAGGCGCTGAGAAGCCCTTGGAGAAGAATCCGCAAGTCACCATCTTCCCGGAGGAGGACTTCTGCATGAGCACTGCTCCGGCTCCTGAGGAGGAGGCATCCACCTCCAAGGTGAACCGGCGGTTTAACTCCGGACGGTGGAGTACAGGAGAGGAAGCAAAAGCCCGCTTCAGAGAACCAAACGCGGCGTCAGCCGCAGGTGACCAGTCCTTTGGATTAGCCTCCTTCTTAGTCAAAGCGGAGAGAGGAGCGGTCAAGGCAGAGAAGTGAGGGATAAACTGGCGGTAGTAGTTGGCGAATCCCAGGAAGCGTTGGATTGCCTTCAGTCCAGAAGGAGGAGGCCAGTTGAGAATGGCGGAGACCTTCTTGGGATCCATCTGCAGTCCAGTATCAGAGATGATGTACCCCAGAAAGGGGAGAGAAGACTGCTCAAAGACACACTTCTCATACTTTGCGTACAGACGATTCTCTCTCAGTCTTTGTAGAACCAGCTGTACGTTTTCTCTGTGGGTTTGGAGGTCCGGAGAGAAGACAAGGATGTCATCTAGATACACTACCACACAGATGTAGAGAAGGTCCCGGAACACGTCGTTCACCAGTTCTTGAAAGACGGCAGGAGCGTTACACAGGCCGAAGGGCATCACGCAGTATTCATAATGTCCATTGCGCGTATTGAACGCGGTTTTCCATTCGTCACCAGAGCGGATGCGTACCAGATTGTAAGCACCCCGAAGATCCAGCTTGGTGAACACACGAGCTCCTCTAAGCCGGTCAAACAATTCGGGAATGAGCGGCAGAGGGTACTTGTTTTTTACGGTGATTTGATTCAGACCCCGGTAGTCTATGCATGGGCGTAAGTCGCCCTCTTTCTTCTTGACAAAGAAGAAACCTGCTCCAGCAGGAGAGGAGGATCTCCGAATGAACCCCCTTGCTAGGCTCTCTGAGATGTAAGCTGACATGGCCCTTGTTTCGGCTGGAGATAAAGGATATATCCGTCCTCGTGGTGGGGTTGTTCCTGGAAGCAGGTCGATGGCACAATCGTATGGACGATGTGGCGGCAGTACCTCGGATTCCTTTTTGTCAAAGACATCTGCAAAGGACCAATAGGCCGAGGGCAGCCCCGGTAGGTTCTCTGGAACCGGAGGTCGTCGGATGGGTTGTATGGACTTTAGGCACCTCTCATGACACGAAGAGCCCCATCGGGTGATTTCGCCAGTACCCCAGCTAACTGATGGTTCGTGTGTCCGCAACCATGGAAGTCCCAGCAGGATCTGGTGGGACATGTGTGGGAGGACGTAGAAAGCGATGTTCTCGGTGTGAAGGGCACCGATACGCAGTTCGACCGGCCTGGTGATCCAGGAGATGGTGTCAGAGAGGGGTCTCCCATCCACAGAGGCAATCACTAGGGGCTTGTCGAGTGGCATAACAGGCACCCGGTACTTGTCCACCGTGGCCTGCTGGATGAAATTGCCTGCTGCCCCGGAATCGAGGTAGGCATCAGCCGTGAACCGCGTCTCTCCCGTTGTCACTTGCACTGTCCATGTAACCGGGTCAGAGAGAGTCCCAGCACCTAGGGTGGCCTCTCCTACCAACCCTAGGCTTTGGAGTTTCCCGGCCTCTCTGGACAGGAGCGTAGCAGGTGTGTACCCTCACCGCAGTAAAAGCAGAGGCCCTTGGCGAGCCGCTCTGATCGACGTTGTTCAGACTGACGCACTCGGTCGATCTGCATGGGCTCGTGGACGGGAGCTCCAGCTGTCGATGACTGAAGTACGGAGGGTTTTTGCGGAGAGGAATGCCGTACCGGACGTCTCTCACGAGATAGCTCTTTGGAGCGCTCCTGAAAACGAATGTCCACTCGAGTTGCTAGGGCAATCAGAGCATCTAGGGTGGAGGGCACGTCACGACCCGCCAACTCATCTTTGATGCGACTCGAGAGTCCTTCCCAGAAGGCGGCTGTTAGGGCCTCATTATTCCACCCGAGTTCTGAAGCCAAAGTGCGGAAACGGATGGCGTATTGGCCCACCGTCAGTGTTCCTTGACGTAAGCGGAGAAGGGATGAAGCAGAGGCGCGTCCCGGCTCGTCAAAGGTGCTGCGAAAGGCCTGCAGGAACTCTTGAAGATCCTTGGTCATAGGGTCCTCCTTCTCCCACAAGGGGTTCATCCACGCCAGTGCCTCGCCCTCTAGGTGAGACATGATGAAGGCGACCTTGGCTTGGTCGGAGGCAAACAAGTGTGGTAGCTGCGTGAAATGAAGGGAACATTGGTTTATGAAGCCCCTGCAGGTCTTGGGATCTCCGGCATAACGAGGTGGTGAAGCCAAACGGAGTTGGGAAGCATTCGAAGAGGCTGCCACGGGTGCGGGAGCCGTGGATTGACTAGTGGAGGCCCGGAATGTTGAAGGCGTAACTGCCGCTTGTAACGTGTACAGGCGGGTGTCCACGGAAGTCATAAAGTTCAGCATGCGGGTCTGGACTTCACGAAGCTGGCGTTGGAGTTCTTCTTGCAAGGCCGCTAGTGCTGCAGCGGGATCCATGGCCTGATCTTACTGTCACGGCCAGGTGTACGGGCAGACCCAGGAGGTGGATCCACTGGACCGAACTCCTAGATGGTAGTAAAGAGTCCGGCAGCTGGAACACTATAAACAGCAGAACAGTCCTTGCACACGAGTATAGCGGAGAAGTCCCTGGGACCACGGAGTCACGGGTGGTAGTCCTGGTGACGCAGCTCAGGTTCGGAAGCCGAGATGATGTCAGGCGGGGTCCGGAACCTTGGGAGCGAGATGACGGGTCACCGCAGGGATCCGAGATGGTGCGGACTGTCAGGATGGCAGATGGACAGCGTTCGGGGTTCAGGATACGGCAGACTGGATGGCGAGGCAGGCACGGCTCTACAAGAGAGATAGGTGAGTACATGCACTGAGACACCAGGAGACCTGACTCCTAGCTTAGGAAACACGAAGATCAGGCCCCGCCCCCTTGGACAATAACCCCCTTTATACCCTGTACCTGTTCAACCTCATTTCCTGTTAATGGACGCTGGCCCTTTAAGAAAGGGTCAGTGACCGCGCGCGCGCCCTAATGCGCATGCGCGCCGCCCGGGTGCCAGAAGCCAGGGAAGGAGGCTGAGAGGAGGACGCAGGGGAGCCGGCCAGATCCTGGGAAGCCGTCGGGCGCCGGAATCGGGCACCAGGGGGCCTGGGAAGGACGGGCACCGGAGGCTGGAGAGCGGGGAGCGTGGCAGGTGAGCCGGGGAGCGGGGGTGAGGACCCGGGGAGCGTGACATAATTCAGATTGTCCTGTCTAAACATATCATTAAAAGACCACCAATCGGATTATCGGTCATTAAATGCTCACAGTCGGCAAGTGCCACTCTGGTGATGGCTATGCTCCCTGATGAAGGAAGTTGGTTAACTTCAATAAACATTCCATGATTGGTGGACTCGTCAGACATTAATCCATTGTCCATCGCCATCTTTATGGAGTGGTCTTACATTATAATACATTACATGTTCTAAGAGGAGATGCATGATAGCCTGATATTAGTAATGATTTACTCTCAGCAATAATAAAACATTCTCTTTTCCTAAATTTTGCAGCAAATCTGACAAGTGGCCAATATGTTATAAGAAAGCTGTCACTCGATTGACACCATGGACAGCATGAATTGGAGTATTGCTTTGTGATTACAACCATGTATTGCTCTACCTTGTTCTGGTGTTTCAGAGAAAACATAGTTTGAAAAGCCGGACGGACGCTATAGGGAGAGATGAGACTAGTTTGGTGCTGTCCCCAGCTGGCTTTTCCCCGCACCAGTCTGACTGGTCTCTTCCATATGTGAGTACATAGGGAGAGACCCATAAATTACCTGTAGCGGAACTGCGAGAAGCCGGTTGGGGACCATATTGGACTAGTCAGTCTCTCCCTATAGTTCTAAATCAGTTTTTTCAAACTATGCCCAATTCATTAAAGTGTTTTCAATAGTTTTCATGAGAAACAAAGCTTTGAATGTTACAAATTTATCAAGATTTACACCAAGGTGGAGTAATTTACTAAAAGTGTACTCCAGTCACATAATGAATTTGACACGTCTTACTCAAATTGTGCCTTCTGACTTAAGTGCAAAATACCAGTCTTAATGAATCAAGCCCTATGCTTTCTCTGGAATGATTCAAGCTAAAACATACCTGGCTGCAGCCAGGCTTTAACTCATGCTGCCCCTGGATAGGCCAACATGTATTGGCTGACAGATTCCCTTTAACTGAATGCCTTAATGAAGATCTGGGCATAGGCCAACATGTATTGGCATTCCCTTTAACTGAATGCTTAAGTGCATGGCAAAGTGCAGCCTGTTGGCCACATCCAGCCCTCTGTATTTTCCAGTCCAGATCGAGGACAAAGACAGATGAAGGGTTCAAAACAGTGCACTGTGGGCCGTACCGTCCCCTCCTCCTCCTCCTGTGTGCTGTCGCTGTGTGTCACTGCTATCTTCCTACGGATAGCAGTGAATATATTGGCTGAAGAACAGCAAGAGTATATAGGAGGCTCTGTGGGTGTCATAAAGTATATAGGAGGCTATGTGGGGGCTCATAAAATATATAGGAGGCTATGTTGGGGTCATAAAGTATATAGGAAGCTATGTGGGCCTCATGTATATAGAAGGCTATGCGGGGCTCATGTATATAGTAGGCTATGTGTGGTTCATGTATATAGACTATGTGGAGCTCATGTATGGAAGAGGCTATGTGAGGCTCATGTATAAAGGAGGCTATGTGGGACTCATGTATACAAGAGGCTATGTGGGTCTCATATATATAGGAGGCTATGTGTAGTCTATGTGGGGGTTTTGTAGTATATAGAAGGCTATGTGGGGCTCATGAATATAGGAGGCTATGTGGGGCTCATATATATAGGAGGCTATGTGGGGTTCATGTATAGAGGAGGCTATGTGGGGCTCATGTATAAAGGAGGCTATGTGGAGCTCATGTGTATAGGAGGCTATGTGGCGTTCATGTATAGAGGAGGCTATGTAGGTTCTTAATGTATATAATAGGTTATATGGGGCTCATAACATATATGAGGCTATTTGGGGCTCATGCTGTATATAGGAGGCAAGCTGTGTGGGGTTCATCAAGTATACATGAGTCTATGTGGGGAACATAAAGTATGTGAGGCTATGTTGCGCTCATAACATATATAGGAGGCTATTTGAGGTGCATAATGTATTTTGGAGGCTTTGTGGGGGGCTCATGCTGTATTTAGAAGGCTATATGATGGCTCATGCTGTATTTAGGAGGCTGTGTGGGGCTCCTACTCTATATAGAGGGGCTATGTTGGGGTTCACTGTATATAGAGGAGCTATATGGGAACTCACACTGTATATATGTCACGGCCGGGCGGTCGGGCCGACCCAGGAGGTGGATCCACTGGACCGAACTCTTAAGATGGTGGTAGGGAGTCCGGCAGCTGAAGCACTGATGGGCAGCAGAACAGTCCGTGCAAGTGAAGGCAGCGGAGGAGTCCCTGGGACCACGGTGTCACAGATGGTAGTCCTGGTGACGTAGCTCAGGTTCGGAAGCCGAGATGATATCAGGCGGGGTCCGGAACCTCAGGAGCGAGATGACGGGTCACCGCAGGGATCCGAGATGGTACGGACTGTCAGATGGCAGACGGACAGTGTGCGGGGTTCAGGATACGGCAGACGGGATGGCGAGGCAGGTACGGCTCTACAAAGAGAGATAGGTGAGTACAGGCACATAAACACCAGGAGACCTGACTCCTAGCTCAGGGAACACGAAGATCAGGCCCCGCCCCCTTGGACACTAACCCCCTTTATACCCAGTACCTGTTCAACCTCATTTCCTGTTAATGGACGCTGGCCCTTTAAGAAAGGGTCAGTGACCGCGCGCGCGCCCTAACGCGCATGCGCGCCGCCCGGGTGCCAGAAGCCAGGGAAGGAGGCTGAGGGGAGGACGCAGGGGAGCCGGCCAGGTCCTGGGAAGCCGTCGGGCGCCGGGATCGGGGACCAGGGGGCCTGGGACGGACGGAATCCGGGGGCTGAGGAGCGGGCAGCGTGGCAGGTGAGCCGGGGAGCGGGGGTGAGGACCCGGGGAGCGTGACAATATATGAGTCTATGTGGGGAACATAAAGTATGTGAGGCTGTGTTGCGCTCATAACATATATAGGATATATAGGAGGCTATTTCGGGTGCATAATGTAGGCTTTGTGGGAGCTCATGCTGTATTTAGGAGGCTATATGAGGGCTCATGCTGTATTTAGGAGGCTGTGTGGGGCTCCTACTGTATATAGAGGGGCTATGTTGGGGTTCACTGTATATAGAGGGGCTATATGGGGACTCATACTGTATATATGAGGTTATGTGGGGGCTCACTGTGTATAGGGGTCTGTGTGTGGGCTCATATAGTATATAGGGGATGTCAGCATACTTAATTCTGCTAAATCTTAAGTGATACAAGTAATATTAAATAATAATTACAATGAATATGTTAATATTAATATTGAGCAGAATCAATTTCAACCTATTGATTCAGCCCTTTGCAGCAGTCACAGTCTCTCATGTGGCCCCTAGGGAAAATTAATTGCCCACCCCTGATTTAATTCGGACATTGTATTCTGCACCATTGTTTGCTTTTCCTGTAGTACACAGTATTCTGATTTACACATTATGTTTCTTTAGGTTTGTGTTTCTGCTATTTCCTAGAACTGGTAAGGGTACCTTCACACTTAGCGATGCAGCAGCGATCCGACCAGCGATCTGACCTGGTCAGGATCGCTGCTGCATCGCTACATGGTCGCTGGTGAGCTGTCAAACAGGCAGATCTCACCAGCGACCAGTGAACAGCCCCCAGCCAGCAGCGACGTGCAAGCGACGTTGCGCTTGCACGGAGCCGCCGTCTGGAAGCTGCGGAGACTGGTAACTAAGGTAAACATCGGGTATGGTTACCCGATGTTTACATTAGTTACCAGTGTGAGCAGGGAGCAGGGAGCCGCGCACACTAAGCGCTGGCTCCTTGCTCTCCTAGCTACAGTACACATCGGGTTAATTAACCCGATGTGTAATGCAGCTACATGTGCAGAGAGCAGGGAGCCGCGCACACTGAGCGCTGGCTCCTTGCTCTCCTAGCTGCTGTACACATCGGGTTAATTAACCCGATGTGTACAGCAGCTACATGTGCAGAGAGCCGGAGCCGGCAGCACAGGCAGCGTGAGAGCTGCGGAGGCTGGTAACTAAGGTAAATATCGGGTAACCACCTTGGTTACCCGATGTTTATCTTGGTAACAGCTTACCGCAGCTGTCAGACGCCGGCTCCTGCTCCCTGCTCGCTTCATTTGTCGCTCTCTCGCTGTCACACACAGCGATCTGTGTGTCACAGCAGGAGAGCGGCTTTGAAGAAAACGAACCAGGGCTGTGTGTAACGAGCAGCGATCTCGCAGCAGGGGCCAGATCGCTGCTCAGTGTCACACACAGCGAGATCGCTAATGAGGTCACTGCTGCGTCACAAAAAGCGTGACTCAGCAGCGATCTCGGCAGCGAGCTCGCTGTGTGTGAAGCACCCCTAAGTTTGCTTAGGAGAAGTAATGTCTGTAAGAGACACCACACTACAAGGACAGTGCTTAAGAGGACAGCACACACCTCTATTTGCCTTACTGCCGGGTGCCTTAGGCAGCTGTTTGGATAATATCCTATAAGCCCCCACCCAGACTGTGGACGTCACATGTTTTGGAGACAGATTTTGCTGACGTTGGCAGTGGCCACGTCACTGCTGACGGGAGGGAAGCTCTGTCCTTTTATGGCCTCAATGAGCTTAGCATTTCATTGGCAGGAAGGAAGGCCTTCTGTTCTGCGCCTGTTTACAGACATAGAGGAGCGTAGCTATGGGAATACACCACGATCTGAGAAATTTACTGGATTCTGCTGAGACATTCCCAATATTCAGTCAGATACAGAGTGTCTTCATTGCATCAAGATGTTTATTTTCAGTAACACATGTAATACACGTGACCACATAGTAAAAACTGGGCACGTAACTCTTCTGTCTACCTGATGATCATTTCTTCTTCACTATTAGGTATATAATAGCTATATCACATACATGTAACTCATAAATATAACTCCTGCATTGAAAAAAATGGAGACATACGTAAGTATCCTTACTATAGTAGTAACATTATTACATCTACTAAAAAGAACTATTCCAATAATAGATTTGAAAAAGCTGTAATATGCAGGCTGGGTAAGGATCTAAGGTTATTTAGTACGATGTTGTACAAACATGTTCTGATGATTTGTGTAGTGCTTTACGTGTTTTGTTTGCCGTACAGAAAGGATCAAGTGTCCCAGGAGCCATTTTTCAACACAACAACACCAGGCCGCATCTTTTTTGTTCTACTCTGAGCAGCCTACATGGTCTAAATAGGCTACCATGGCTTAAACGTGCTACCATGGTCTGCAACTTCTCCAGACTTGTCACGTGTCCATGATTTTTTTGTGTTCAAATTGTCTGCAAAACAAAAAAGTGTCACCTATGAAAGGTAGCAATCTTAAAGGGTCAAAATCGCTGATGAAACACACCGATACATGCTGCACAGTGGGAAACAAAGGACCAAAGAATGGTCCTGAACGACTTATAGCGATCAGTGACCTCACAGCAGGGGCCAGGTCTCTGATGCGTGTCACACACTGCAATGTCGCTGGGGAGGTCGCTATTACAAAACCGGTGACGTTACAGCAATATCACTAGCAATGTTGCAGTGTGTAAAGGGGCCTATATGTTTCTGTGTGTTTGTCAATCATTAGTGCGAACAAGTTCATTTTGATCAGAGTCACGGATCAAACTCACCCATTTCTATCAATGAGTCTATTATGACAGCACACAAATGCCATCCATGTGCCATCTAAGTCCTATTTGTTATATATGGTAGGAACAGCTTGACATTTTTTTTTGGGGGGGGGGTTCTTTACAAGAAAAACAGATACAAAAAGTGATGGACACATAGACCAAACACTGCTAAAAATCCAAACAAGCGCATCGATTGAAAGCAGTCCAGTTTTATTCACGTGAGAAAAAAAAAATGAAGGAGTATACAACCTTTTCTGGGAGCCACATTGGCATACTGAATTATTTCCAAGCCTCTGCAATAATACCAGACTGGGAGCCCTTGCGGGCAGGGTCCTCTCTCCTCCTGTACCAGTCTGTGCCTTGTATTGTTCATGATTGTTGTACTTGTTTTTTACGCATACCCTTTTCACTTGTAAAGAGACATGGAATAAATGGTGCTATAATAATAAATAATAATAATAATAATACTAAGAAAGATATTACCTTTTGAAAGGTTTATGGAATATCAAAAGTGTATGCTATCGTCTAAGTGATGCAGGCCCTCAAAGAATGAAGCATTCCATTTTCTCCAATCAGTATCTCTAGAAAGGAGGAGACCCTACGTGCCTCTAGCTCTCGCCACTGAAGATTATAGGTGTTGTAGCTGGTGGCATTTCACAATTCCCATAAACTGGAATGGGGACAGCTGCATGTGTAGGCAGCACCTCTTTAATTACCATATGTCTGGCTGGAGAGCTAAATAAAGGACAAGGAACCTAGTCTCTTGATGTAGGGGAGACTCAGAAATGGGTTACACAGAGCTGTACTTGCTCTTCCCCAACCCTACTCCTGAATAATGTGTTACTCTTCTTCCCTTTGATATGGAAAATGCTGTATACAGAAGGTTGGGGGTCTCGCAAAATGGTATGAGCGAGCGGTTGGCAGGTTGTGCACTTCTCCTCTAAATTATCTGAATTTTTAAGCAGGATAGAACATATATACATGTCAATGTCCTAAATAGAACTGTGGCAAAACACAAAAATATGATGCAAAAAGTGTAGCCAATAATAAACCTTTCTTTAAAAAAAACTTCCAATTTTATTAAAATATTTATAAAGCAATATGCAATATAAAATTATGCAAAGAAAAAAACTACAATAAAAGCAAGAAATTGACAACTTGTAAACTCTGGAACAGTATAGAAGAAATCATAGTAAATAAACATGAGTGAATCAGACAAACTTCAATTTGCCTGTTTGCATGGATTTTACCAGGAAATTTGATTTGCAGAGCGAGGGAGGTTATTCTTTACCAATTTACAGTCCAGAAATATTTGGACAGTGAAACAAGTTTTGGCATTTTAGGTGTTACCAAAACATATTCAGGATACAGCTATATAACTAATATGGGCTTAGAGTGCAGACTCAGCTTTAATTTGAGGGCATTCACATCTTATTTGGAGTAAGGGTTAAGGAAATACAGTTTTTTGAAGGGATAATCGGGGAACATAATAAAATTATTCTACTGGCCTCAGACTATAAAGATGAGATGCACAGTGCTGTTTCTGTTCCTGTAATTCAGTGTGATGCTGAAGATGCTCTTCACTGCTCCATGCTCCACTCTGAGACCTTACATCACACATCAGGGGGCCTGCGCCATGCTGTTAGCTATAGCCAGCCACTAAGAATAGCTGCTTCTGTCCTAGTGTAGGGGCATGGCTATGCCCCCTGTTTTCTAAGGATACCTCTACACATGGGCGTACCCAGGATCAAAACTAGGGGGGGGGCAAGCCAGTTCGTTCAGGTTGTAAAATATTAGAACGGAAAAGGTGAATGAAACGAAAATGTTAAGAGAATTAAATGTAATTATATCAGTGCTTTATTAGTTATTACAATTATTTACTTGCAAATAAAGTTAGATTTAGAAATAACGAATAGTAATGATTACACTCGCTTATCAGTGATCACTATTATAGACCTATTGGAAAATATGGTTAAATGTCTCTAGGCTTTCTTGCTTCCTTTCAAGTAATTTCTGTAGGAAATGAAATTAACTTACCTTTTTGGAACCAGTTTCTTATATCCATTTAGGCAGCCTCGATGTCTTCTAAATGTAAATAAGAAGGCAAACTAATAAGTCATAACTGGAATAAATTCGAACGATTAGTTGTTTTAAAGAAAAAGGTGCGTTCACATGCTGCGTATTTCTGCATTTATGCAGCGCAGGACCTGGAGCAGGACCTTAAACAGCACCATGTGACCAGGCAACGTCACCGGTCACATGGTGCTTCTGGGTCCTAGAGCCCCCCCACAAACACATACTGTATACAGCCCCCCATAGGGCTCCCATCTCATATACAGTTCCCCCCTAGCGCTCCCATCTCATTTACAGCCTCCCATAGGACTTCCATCTCATATACAGTCCCCCATAGGACTCCCATCTCATATACAGCCCCCCATAGGACTCTCATCTCATATACAGCACCCCCATAGGGCTCCCATGTCATATACAGCCCCTCATAGGGCTCCCATATCATATTCAGTCCCTCCATAGGGCTCACATGATAGGAGCCCTATGGGGGGCTGTATCTCATATAAGGCCCCCCATAGTGCTCCCATATTCAGCCCCCCATCATATACAACAGCTCCCAAGACCTCCAGACTGTCTGATTTAATATTTTCATTTTTTTTTACTTGTGGCAGCAGCTCAGCCTCCCAGCAGTCTCCCCAGCTTGTGACTGTGCCGGCCACTCTGCACTGCAGGACTCAACACAATGGGGCGCAGAGTGATAATGTCAATGTCATCACTCCAGTGCAGTCCCCGCTGTGCTGATTTGCAGTGCAGAGTGGCCGGCAGGCACTGAGGATGGGATTTTACAACTCCTATTAGGAGCGGCTGCGGGAGCAGCGTTCAGCCTGCCCTGCGGTACTAGTGGGTGGCGGGTGCCGATGCACCATGCCACCCTGTCCTCTCCTCACCACCCGCGCTGCCTGACGCACCCGCTACCTGACAGAGATAGGTCTTAATAGGTGCATGCCCCTGCTTCTAGGGGGGTGCAGCTGCACCCCCTGCCCCTCGCTGGGTACGCCCATGCCGTCACACTAAACGACGTACCAGCGATTCCGACCACGATACGACCTGGTCAGGATAGCTGGTACATCGCTACAGGGTCGCTAGTGAGCTGTCAAACAGTCAGATCTTCCCAACGACGCAGCAACGATACGGCGGTCGCTGGGACCCTGTCACATAGCACGATTCAAATCTTGATTAGTAAAAGGGCGTGCATCTACATTTCCTTTTACGCGCCCCCTCTGCTCCAATTGGTGGTCGTAACTATGTTGTGACTGGGCGTCCTTGTCTTTAGAGAAGGCAACATAATAGCGCTTCCATCCTTCTCCATCCTTGTCTATCCTACAGTCCTGATGCAGAATGGACTGTATTACAATCTGTTGCTACACGCGGTCCGGGACAAGTGAATTCAGCCCTCTGAAATGTACTGCGATCTACAAGCCAGAACAGAGGATGGAAGCGGCCAAGCCGAACGCAGTAGCAATCACCAATCGGAACAGAAAACAACAAAGATGCACGCCTACGTGAGTCGCGAACGAGGTCGGGGGTAAGGTGTCAAACACACCGATGCGTGCTGCCCTGCGGACGACCAAAAAATGAACCAGAACAGTGTGTAACAATCAGCGATTTCACAGCAGGGGCTAGGTCACTGCTTAGTGTCACACACAGCGAGATCGCTAATGAGGTCACTGGTACGTCACAGAACCTGTTACTCAGCAGCAATCTCGCTATGTGAGAAGTACCCCTAACTGAAGAGAAGAAGCTATTATTAGAGGGCTGGCTGTTACTAACAGCATGGAGCAGGCCCCCTGATGTGTAATGGAAAGTCCCAGAGGGAAGGGGGGGAGGGAAGAGTAGCTCAAGCATCCTAGTGAGTTACAGAAACAGCACTGTGGATCTCATCTTTATAATTTATGAGTGCAGGGCAAGTAGAAATTTTTTTATCCTTTTTTTTTCAAGCGACAAGTGGAATTGGAGGATTATTTTGAAAGGTCTTTAATGGACTGCATGGACTATTCGCTCAATTACTAATCAGTTAAGCAGGAAAAAGGTCTGGAGCTGATTCCATGTGTGGTGTTTGCCTTTGGAAGCTGTTCCTGTGAACCCACAACATACGGTCAATGGATGAGAAACAGACCATCATTAGGGGGGGAAAATAAGAACTCCAGAAGAGAAATAGCAGAAATGTTAGGAGTGGAAAATTAACATTTTGGCACATTCTGCAAAAAAAGACTGCACTGTTCAGCTTTCAGAACTTAAAAAGGCCTAGATATCCATGGAAGGCAACAGTGGTGGATGTTCGCAGAATCCTTTAGATGGTGGATAAAAACCCTTCACATCTTTTACCTCAGTGAAGAATGCTCTCCAGGCAGTAGGTGCTTCAGTATCTAAAGGTACCGTCACACTAAGCAACGCTCCAGTGATCCCACCAGCGATCTGACCTGACAGGGATTGCTGGAGCGTCACTACATGGTCACTGGTGAGCTGTCAAACAAGCAGATCTCTACAGCGATCAGAGATCAGCCACCAGCCACCAGCGACCCGTGTAACGACCCTTTGCTTGGTAACCATAGTACACATCAGGTTCCTAAGCAAAGCGATTTGCTTACAGTTACCCGATGTGTACCTTGGCTACGTGTGCAGGGAGCAGGGAGCCGGCTTCTAGAAGCTGCGGACGCTGGTAACCAAGGTAAATATCGGGTAACCAAGGAAATCCTTTGCTTGGTTACCCGATGTGTACCTTGGTTACTAGCGTCCGCAGAAGCCGGCTCCCTGCTCCCTGCGCATTCAGATCGTTGCTCTCTCGCTGTCAAACACAGCGATATGTGCTTCACAGCGGGAGAGCAACGACCAAAAAATAGTCCAGGACATTCAGCAACAACCGGCGACCTCACAGCAGGGGCCAGGCCATTGCTGGATGTCACACACAGCAACATCGCTAGCAAGATCGCTGTTGCATGACAAAAACAGTGACTCAGCAGTGATGTCGCTAGTGATGTCGCTTATGGTGGCTTTACACACTGCAACATCGCAAACGACATCGCTGTAACGTCACCGGTTTTGTGACGTTATAGCGACCTCCCCAGCGACATTGCAGTGTGTGAAACACATCAGCGACCTGGCCCCTGCTGTGAAGTTGTGATCGCTACAAATCGTTCAGGACCATTCTTTGGTCCTTTGTTTCCCGCTGTGCAGCAAAGTTTTAGTGTGTAAAGGGGACTTTACAGCGACTTCGTTAGCGACTTCCCTTTCAAAAAGCTGCTTTACAACATCCCCAATGACTAGCTAGGTCATTCTGCAGGTCCGGATCGCTGTTGCGTCGTTGGCCAGGTTTGCCTGTTTGACAGCTCACCAGAGACTTTGTAGCGATCCCGGCCAGGTTGGGATCGCTGGTGGGATCGCTAGAAAGTTTCAGTGTGTAAAGGGGCCTTTAGTGAGATGTGGCCTTAAGTCTACCATAAAGAAAAGACTGCATGAGAGTAAACACAGAGGGTTCACCACAAGGTGAAAACCATTAATCTGCCTTAGAAATAGAAAGGCCAGATTAGACTTTGCTAAAACACATCTACAGAAGCCGCCCAGTTCTGGAAATCCATTCTTTGGACAGATAAAATTAAGATCAACCTCTAACAGAATCATAGGAAGATGACAGTATGGAGAAGGCTTGAAACGGCTCTGTAAAATATGGTAGTGGCAGTGTGATGTGATGGGCATACATGCATGGCTTCCAATGGCACTGGGTCACTAGTGTTTATTGATGGTGTGACTGAAGACAGAAGCAGCTGGATGAATTCTGAAGAGTACAGGGCTATAATTGCTGCTCAGATTCAACCAAATGCAGCAAGGTTTATTGGACAACTCTTCACAGTACAGATGGACAATGACCCAAAATGTACTGTGAAAGAAACCCAGAAGTTTGCTGTAAAATAAATTTGTGCAATTACTTTTGAGTCCCTGAAATGAGAAAAATGATTACAATTACTATACGTTTCACATAATATTTTTGTTCAACCCCTTTAATTAAACGTGAGAGTCTGCACTTCAATTGTATCTCAATTGTTTCATTTTAAATAGAAAATAGTGGCTTTCAGATGTTAAGTCACAAAGATACAGTCACTATCCAAATATTTCTGGACCTAACTTTAATTCTCTCCAGACACCAAAGCATAATAAATGTAAGATTTAAGAATGAGAAAAAACATACCTATACTTAGCTCACCTCCTGCCCGCTGTCCGGTCCTCTTCACCTCTGTCATGTTGTGTCTCCGACCTGTGAATCTTGCTGTGAGCAGGTCCTAAAGTTAACTTATGCACATACAGTAAACTCTGGGGTCCGCTCGAGGTTGAAAGCCCCAGCCTAGACTGAACACTGGGCAGAAAGGTGATGCGTCAGAAGCACAGAGGATCGGACAGTGTAAAGGCAACTTTGGGGTAGACCGGAGAAGTTATCTGCTGGCAAGAGATTATAAAGAAAAAAATATACCTCACCGCTCACTTTCCAGGAGTTCCTACTGGTCCCTAACAGCTATCCAGGCCTCCATGCCTCAATCATGTCACATCTCTGTCTCGTGACTATTCTAGGCCGTTATTTCATGCTCAGTGAACTCTGGGGCCTGCTTGTGGCCTGAAGGCCTGGCATAGAGTGAAGACAGAGCTGGCGATATGACACGATGGAGGCATGGAGGACCAGACAGATGGAGGGAACAGTGAGGATAGCCAGAGATGTAAAGGCTGAGTAAGTTTTTTTCTTTTTAACCTTTTGCCTACAATCCACTGAGCAGCATGATGGTGGTTGCAGCTGGCTGCCGTTTTGCTGAATTAACGTGAATTACAGAAAACAAAATTCTCCAGAATTCAAATAATTAGAATGATTTCAGGTTACACAAAGATGACACGAGGAATTTATAGTGGTATACAAAATTAAAGGAAAATGATGGAATGACTCAACAATTGTTTATAGATGTGTCCACCAGCTCATGAATTGCTCAGTTGAACTATATCAGGTTCAGCCCACATGCTGAGCTTATCTCTCTTCTTCAGGGCTGTGGGAGTCAAGGGATTAGGCATTATCTAAAACCAAACAGGCTTACCCCTCCTGTGATTTAAAAATTAAAGCGATGCTCCAGCCATCCCACCAGCAACCTGACCTGGCAGGGATCGCTGGAGCGTCGCTACACAAGTTGCTGGTGAGCTGTCACACAGACAGATCTCACCAGCAACCAGGGACCAGCCCCCAGCCAGCAGCGACGCGTGGAAGCGATGCTGCGCTTGGTAACTAAGGTAAATATTGGGTAACCAACCCAATATTTACATTGGTTACCAGCGCACACCGCTTAGCGCTGGCTCCCTGCACACCTAGCCACAGTACACATCGGGTTAATTACCCGATGTGTACTCTGCTACGTGTGCAGGCAGCAGGAGCCGGCTTCTGCGGACGCTGTTAACCATGGTAAACATCGGGTAACCAAGAAGCCCTTACCTTGGTTACTCGATGTTTACCATGGTTACCAGCGTCCGCAGAAGCCGGCTCCCTGCTCGCTTCAGTTGTTGCTCTCTCGCTGTCACACACAGTGATGTGTGCTTCACAGCAAGAGAGCAACAACTAAAATATGGTCCAGGACATTCAGCAACAACCAGCGACCTCACAGCAGGGGCCAGGTTGTTGCTGGATGTCACACACAGCGACATCACTAGCAACATCGCTGCTACCTCACAAAAGTCGTTCCTTAGCAGCGATGTTGCTAGCGATGTTGCTTAGTGTGACGTGGCCTTTAGGGTGGGCATAGTACACATCAACATATTAGTAGTAAACCTATCCTAGCCCTGCATGTATAAAGGTCCATTTAGACACCCATATTGGTTAATTACAGATGATGTTCTATACGCTGATAATCGTAATATTGATAGGTTGATCATGATTCTCTGTGATCAGAGATATCTAAATGAGCCAGTAAATAACCACCGGCTGGTTATCAGTCATTTAACAGAAGCGATCATTCCATGTAAACTCGGCTTAAGACATAATATCAGAACATAGAGAAATGTAAAGAGAAATATACGTGTTATCCATATGAAAGCCATTATAAACATTACAGAAATACCTAGACTACTGTCTAGAATTTATTGTACAAGTAGCCCAAGTCAGTAGTCATGGACGAGAGACTCATCTTCCACGCCTGGGCAGGCTACAATAAATTGGGGGTTATGTGTGGAAACATGCAACGGTAACACAGAGTCAAATATCTCCACTGTCTATTGGGTTGAACTTTGTGCAGTACCGTTCCGTCTGCCCAAACAATAAGGAAGGCAACCCAACTTTAAAAATATTTTTTTTCTTTAATGATGGTCAAACTGGTGAGCAGGGGAAGAGATATTATAAGTTCTTTCCCAAGAGACATAGAGATCATCTTATCTTCGGCCATAGTGACAACAAAGGAGTACTGTGTTAACTGTATTGCCTGCATATTCCTGATCCAGGAGGCCAACCAGGTAAGCATGAAACAATGTGTGTGTAACGCTCGCACTCAGTATAGGGGCAGCAAGAGGGGTTAGTGGACCTGCTTGACCACAAGGGGAACCTGGGCTTACCCTTTAGTGGGAAGGACTTAGCTTGCGTCTGCCTTGTGGTAGGCGCTTAGTTACTACTCCCAGGGCAGTGACCAGGACTGTGGCAGCTGACCCCCAGGATAGGTGACAAACTCAGGTTCGGGCACAGGTATCAGCAAGTACATTCAAGATGACTGAGGCAGATAGGCAGGCTGGTATGGATAGGTATGGTGAGCACAGCAGGGACAGATAGGTATAGGAAAGCAGGTACAGGATGGATAATGGGACAGGAGTTTGAGACCTGACAACTAGCTAGCAGACTGGTATACTCATTAAATAAGGTTGTTGTGCAAGCACCTTCCATAATGGGAGGGTGCATTAAATGCCTAGTGCCTCTGAGGCATTTCCTGCAAATAGCACACCGTCCATTTAAGAGGATGACCAGTGCATGCGTGTGTACTAGCACGTTCCCGGGGAGCCTGTGCCGGGTGTACCGGCCCCGGGGGGAGACAGAGGCAGATGAGCATATGGGTGACCGCAGAGTTGCAGGGGGAGGATGCAACTCTGTGACAGCAGTGAGTAAGTCGGCATCCCTGCAGGGACGCAGAGCGCTGCAGTACACTCCCCTTTACGCCCCCTCTTCTCTAGGCCTGAAGGAGACTTCTTATCCAGCAACTTGTCTTCAGAGATGGTGGGTGAAGACATGGCCATTGGTTGGGGAGGACAAGATGGCAGCTGCTAGAGGGACTCCTTCCTGGACTCTGAAAGGAAGACAGCACCGACTTCCAGGGTAGGCTTCACTGGAGCTTTAGGAAGTAGACATCTTTCCGGCCTCATGGGCACATATGAATGAAGAGTTCAGCACCTCCATAGTAGAAGCACAGTCCCAAGGCTCGATGGTAGTCTCAACATTGATCAAACAGCCTGACATGGTTGATCTGCATGGGTTCAGGAACTGGAAACTGGGACATTGGCGGCCTCTGAAGAGATAGATGCAGATTTATAGATCCCCTATCACGTTTCATCTTCATGGATCACTCCAGCAACCAATAGTCAACCCAGGTAGTCAAAGATATCAGGTCATCCAGAGTAGTGGGAATGTCACAACCAGATATCTTTAATTTTCCTGGAAAGGGCTTCTCAAAAGACAGTCACCAGCGCCTGATTATTCAAGCCTAGCTCCGAGGAGAGGGTGCAGAGCTGAACTGCATATTGTCATGTGACGCCCTGGAAAAACCAGGTAGTCACTAGAGATGAGCGAACCGGCCGTGGTTCGGCTCGAGTTCTCGGAGGTCTCGTTCGAGTTCGGTTCGGCGAACCGGTTCGGCGAACTGCTCGAACCGCAAAGGAAACAATGGGAGGCAATCACAAACACATAAAAACACCTAGAAAACACCCTCAAAGGTGTCCAAAAGGTGACAAACAACTCACAACACAACACAAACACATGGGAAAGTGACAAGAACAAATTCTCATGCGAAAACAAAACAGCATTACAAGGAAAAGAGGATGAGACACAGATATAGGCATGGCATGCCCTTCTAAAATCATGTAAAACACCGCAAGGTTACTCCAAGCGGAGTCTCCCTTTTTTCCAAAAATTGGGCCACACACACACCCACCCCTTCAGTGGCAGCACTTGTGCCCCAGTTGTACTCTTCACAGCTAGATTTGCATCAAGAACATTAAAAATCCACAAGCATTTACTCTCCCCAGGATGACACAGGAGTAGTAATTTCATTGTGGATCCATGACTTGTTCATTTTGATGAACGTTAGTCTGTCCACATTGCTGACAGATAAGCGCATGCGTCTGTCCAGTGACACACACCCAGCAGCACTGAAGACACGTTCAGAGACAACGCTGGCAGCTGGACACGACAAGATCTCCACGGCGTAAGTGGAGAGCTCTGGCCATTTTTCAAGATTTGAAGCCCAAAATGAGCAAGGTTCCATTTGCAAAGTAATGGCGTCGATGTTCATTTGGAGATACTCCTGTATCATCCTCTCCAGCCGTTGACTATATGTCAGACTTGTTGTCTCTGGTGGCCTTGCAAAGGATGGTCTAAAAAAATTATGAAAAGATTCAATAAAATTGCAGTTACCAAAACCAGATACGATGCTGCTGGTACGGGTAGACTGTTGAAGATGACGAGACCGTCCCATGTTTGTCAAGTTACATCTGGGAGATTCACTCCCTGCACCAGGGTTGTTTGGTGGAAAAGCCGAGCTAAGATCGAGTAACAGCTTTTGCTGATACTCCTGCATATGTGCGTCCCGATCTATGGCTGGAATTATGTCACAAAATTTGGACTTGTACCGGGGATCTAATAGTGTGGCAAGCCAGTAGTCATCATCACTTCTAATTTTGACAATACGAGGGTCATGTTGGATGTAGTGTAGCAAGAAGGCGCTCAAGTCCACGCTGTGTTTGTGGCATAGAGGTGCTAACCGTTCTTTCTTCCTCTGACATCTCCCCCCAACCTCTTTCAACTGAAATTTGACCAAGGTCTCCCTCATCCGCTGAGTCTTCCATGTCCATGGACAGTTCGTCCTCCATTTCTTCATGTTCTCCTGCACCTTCCTCAACATTTCGCCTACTACCATGCGCCCTTGTTGACCCCTGTGCCCCATGGCCCCATGCCTGCCGCGTTGGTGATGATGAACATCTGGACCTTGGTGATGTTGTTGTCTCTTGCGCATATGAATCCTCCTGTAGTTCCTCCCCTTCCTGTTCTCCCACCCCCTGACACCGAATAGTGTTAAGCGTGTGCTACAGCATGTAAATGACTGGAATTGTCATGCTGATAATGCCATTGTCAGCGCTAAACATATTCGTCGCCATGTCAAAACTGTGCAGAAGGGTGCATAGGTCCTTGATCTGAGACCACTCCATCAGGGTGATCTGCCCCAACTCTGCATCTCGTTGGCCCAGGCTATACGTCATGACGTATTGCACCAGGGCTCGACGGTGCTGCCACAGTCGCTGTAACATGTGGAGAGTCGAATTCCAGCGTGTCGGCACATCGCATTTCAGGCAATGAACCGGCAGGCCGAAAGACTTCTGGAGCGATGCAAGTCGCTCAGCAGCGGTGGTTGAACGGCGGAAGTGAGCAGACAGTTATCGTGCCCTGTTCAGAAGGCCATCTAGGCCGGGATAGTGTGTTAAAAATTGCTGGACAACAAGGTTCAACACGTGAGCCATACAAGGCACGTGTGTCACCTTGCCCAGGCGAAGGGCCGCACCCAGGTTTGCAGCATTGTCGCACACGGCCTTACCAGGCTGCAGGTTGAGTGGAGACAACCATTTACCAAACTCAGTCTCCAGAGCTGCCCACAACTCAGCCGCTGTGTGACTCTTATTTCCAAGACATTTCAAGCTAAAGACCGCCTGATGCCGTTGCGCTCTGCTGCCAGCATAGTAATGAGGGGTGCGTGATTCCTTCTGTGCAGTTAGAATGCTGGTGGCCTGACCAGTCAGGCTTGGGGCGGAGGTGGAGGACCCAGACGAGGTGGAGGAGGCAGAAGCAGTGGCGGAACTTGGACAGACAGAGGATTGACACACAAGTCGTGGGGACGGCAAGACTTGTGCAGCAGAACTTTCACCATCTATCGCCATAGTTACCCAGTGCCCTGTCAGTGACATGGACCAGTAAGCATGGACAGGGACGTTACAAGCATCGGTGGTGAAATGCACCTGTTCACACACAGAGTTTCTCAAGGAAGCGGTGATGTTGTGTGCGACATGCTGGTGTAGCGCAGGCACACCTTTCTTAGAGAAGTAGTGGCGACTGGGCATCTGGCACTGGGGCACAGCGACAGACATAAGGTCTCGAAAATCCTGTGTGTCCACTAGGCAGAAAGGCAGCATTTCGGTAGCCAAGAGCTTACAGAGGGATAAAGTCAACCTCTTAGCTTTGTCATAGGTCGCAGGAAATGGCCTTTTATTTGTCCACATCTGAGGGACAGAGATCTGGCTGCTGTGTGTAGACGGTGTTGAGTAGGGTGTCCCTGGAAAAATGCAGGTTTTTGAGGAAAGTGCAGGCGTAGACATGATGTTGCCTTCATCCAACGTTGGTGCTATCGATGTCTGAGAGAGCCGTACACACGCACTTGTTTCCTATTCCAAACCAACTGACGACCTACCAAGCAAACTGCCTGTTGCGGTTACAGTGGTGGAAGTTGTGCGTGGAAAACCAGGTGTGACAGCTGTCCCCACAGTCCTAGAAGATGAAGAGCGCGCGGATGCACTGGAAGGGGCAGGCGGTGGATGGTTCGCTCCGCTAGGCCGCATTACAGCACGGTGAGCTTCCCACTGGGACATGTGATATTTATTCATGTGACGATTCATGGAAGAAGTTGTCAAACTGCTGAGGTTTTGCCCTCTACTAACAGAATCTTGACAAATTTTACAGATCACATAATTTGGGCGATCTTTTGCTATGTCAAAAAAGGACCAGGCTAGGCAAGGCTTAGAGGGCATGCGACCTGTTGATCCACCCCGACTAGTGCTCAGAGGCAGAGTGGTGGCTGAGGATGCAGTTGTAGACGTGCTACCAGTACTCCGACTCTGTCCAGGAAGGCGCAAGGTAACTTCGTCATCAGTTGTATCCTCCTCCACCACCTCTGTTGACCTCCTCAAGTGCCTGACTGTGGGTTGACAGTACGTGGGATCTAGAACTTCCTCATCAATTGTTGTGTTTGCACTCCCCTCACCCTCAGACCAAGCCTCTTCTTGCCCTGACCGAATATTTAAGTTGTCATCCCAATCTGGTATCTGCGTCTCATCGTCATCAGTATGTTCCTCATTGTCTATAACAACAGGTGTTACAGTTTGTGAATAAGGGTCAACATTATGCTCAGAAACTTGGTCCTCACGGCCTGAATCAGAGTCACAAAGGTTCTGGGCATCACTGCAGACCATTTCCTGGTCTGTACTCACTGTAGCTTGGGAGCAGACTTCTGATTCCCAGGCTATAGTGTGACTGAACAGCTCTGCAGACTCAGCCATCTCAGTTCCACCATACTGTGCAGGGCGGATGGAGACTTCAGAGCTGGGAGAAAGCAAGTGTGATTGGGATGACAACTCAGAGGACTGGTGTTTTTTGGATGCGGTAGTTGAGGTGGAGGAGAGGGCACTTGTTGGACCACTTGAGATCCATTCAAGCATTTTCTTTTTTTGGCCATCATCTACCTTTGTTCCAGTTGTTCGTGTCCATAAAAAAGGGAGCACATCGGATTGTCCACGGTAAGTAGTAGACATCTTACTTTTGCTGGAAGATGGTCTATCTTCAGCAAATGTTAATGGAGCTTTGCCACCTTCCCCACGGACAAACCCTTTTTTTCCTTTTCCAACACGTCTCTTCCCCTTTCCACCAGCATCTGTCATTTTGACACTCATTTTGATTGCGACAAGATTGTGCACTTAAAATGTGGTAGTAAAAATTGAGAGGTGGTGTAGATTGCAGCGGTGGTCTATCTTTATTAACAGCAGAATAAACAACAATAACTATCCCTGACAATGCAACTACGGCCCTTAAACTGGCAGCATAGTTTGCTATTCTAATAGCGAGCTAATTTGAGTGTACAATGCAGAGGTGCTGCAAATAGATTTGCACTAGTGGGACAATAATGGAAGTCCAACAGCCACTTTTAGGATGCCACTAAGTTTACTCAGTGTTTGCTAGTATAATTGCTTAGTAACAATGAGTTTGAGTCTGCAATGCAGTGGTGCTGCAAATAGCTTTGCACCAGTGGGACAATAATGGAAGTCCAACAGCCACTTTTAGGATGCCCCTAAGTTTACTCAGTGTTTGCCAGTATAATGGCTTAGTAACAATGAGCTTGAGTGTGCAATGCAGTGGTGCTGAAAATAGCTTTGCACCAGTGGGACAATAATGGAACTCCAACAGCCACTTTAAGGATGCCACTAAGTTTACTCAGTGTTTGCTAGTATAATGGCTTGGTAACAATGAGCTTGAGTGTGCAAAGGGCAGGGGGGTAAAAACAAAAAGCCAGCACCAAATGTGCACTGCGGCACTAAACATTCCAAACTGTACTTATTTTAAAAATTTTGAGATTTTTGGCAAAAAATTGCAATTTCTTGAGCTGCTTCGCCACGTCACGGCAAATCTCATTTGAAGCAGTCCTACACTAAAATATTTTTATAAAATGTGCCATACGGCCTCACATATGAATGGTAGAACTGCTCTTAGCAGCACTCACCTGGTCTATTTCAATCCCGTACCCATGACTGAGTCATGGCTGTGGGCGGGACAGGTCCAAGCAAATGCTGCATGAAGTAAATAGCCTGTGGACAAAGCCTGATGACTTAATGTGAACAGTCACCAACCGCCAAAATCCAGACAGATGGAATACATCCCAAATTGGGGTGCATAGCAAGTAGAGATGAGCGAACCGGTCCCGGTTCGGCTCGAGGCCGGTTCGCCGAACGGGGGTCCCGTTCGAGTTCGGTTCGTCGAACGTTCGACGAACCGAACTAGAACCAATAGGCTATAATGGGAGGCAATCACAAACACATAAAAATGCATTATAAATGTACACAAACAGTTAATAAACATTGCCATAACACTTACCGGTCCTCGCGATCCCTTCTGCACTCTGTCTCCTGCCGCTATTCCATCCGATGATCGCTGAATCCTCCCGGTGACCTGCACTGCCAGCAGAGAAGCAGGACCTATCGTGACGTCAAAATAGCCATGTGACCAGTCACGTGGCTATTATCTCATTGGCTACAGACTGGTCACATGACTATGACACGTCATGTAGGACCTGCGAGTGCATCTCTCCGGTACACGGTGCACATATGTGTATCGCCGTGTACCGGCGACATGCTCTAGCACACGGTCGACTCCCCGTTCCGTTAGGGACCGGCTGACACAGCCGGTCATTAACGGAGATCACCGTTGCCATAGCAACGCAGTTAGCGGTGACGTCACCGCTAACCGCGGCTCCGGGAGCACCGTTGCTATGGTAACGCGTCTGTCAGCGTTACCGCTGTTACCGCTAGCAGCCAGCAGTGATCACTCACGGAGTGAAGGCTGCACGCTGCTTCCCGATTGTAGTGAGCATTGTAGTTAGGATGGAGGTTCCCCAGCCCCAAGTGATGCCCCTCACTACAATCGTCACTACTACTACACTAGAAAGAAAGAAGACAGAAGAGCAGGATCGTGGAGGGCTGACAGGGGTAATAAAGATGGAGTCTCTAATGTGTCTGTGTATTTATTTCTATTAAAGTATTTTTTCTCTGTGTGGTGTCTTTTTTTAACCCTTTATTGGAGATTCTTAATGGCCGGGTCAAACGTGCCTGACATTAAGATTCTCTGGCTTAATACTGGCTGGTAAAACAAAGCCAGTATTAACTCATGATTACCCAACAAGCCACCCGGCTCCAGGGCTGTTGGAAGAGTTGGATACAGCGCCAGATGATGGCGCTTCTATGAGAGCGCCATTTTCTGGGACGGCTGCGGACTGAAATCCGCAGCAGAGGCGCCCACAAACCTCGGGCTAACCTGTGCTGCGGATTCCAATCCCCAGCTGCCTAGTTGTACCCGGCTGGACACAAAAATAGGGCGAAGCCCACGTCATTTGTTTTTTAATTATTTCATGAAATAAGTGAAATAATTAAAAAAAACGGGCTTCCCTATATTTTTGGTTCCCAGCCGGGTACAAATAGGCAACTGGGGGTTGGAGGCAGCCCGTGGCTGCCAGCTGTACCTGGCTAGCATACAAAAATATGGCGAAGCCCACGTCATTTTTTTGGTGGGCAAAAAACTTCTGCATGCAGTCCTGGATGGAGTATGCTGAGCCTTGTAGTTCTGCAGCTGCTGTCTGCTCTTCTCCATACAGACAGACAGCAGCTGCAGAACTACAAGGCTCAGCATACTCCATCCAGGACTGTATGCAGAAGTTTTTTGCCCCCTGAAAAAATTATGTGGCTTCGCCATATTTTTGTATGCTAGCCAGGTACAGCAGGCAGGTACGGCTGCCCCCAACCCCCAGTTGCCTATTTGTACCCGGCTGGGAACCAAAAATAAAGGGAAGCCCTTTTTTTATTATTTCATGAATTTCATGAAATAATTAGAAAACAAATGACGTAGGCTTTGCCCCATTTTTGTGTCCAGCCAGGTACAACTAGGCAGCTGGGGATTGGAATCCGCAGCACAGGTTGGCCTGAGCTTTCTGGGCCCCACTGCTGCGATTTGCAGTCTGCAGCCGCCTCAGAAAATGGCATTTTCATAGAAGCGCCATCTTCTGGCGCTGTATCCAACTCTTCCAGCACCTGCCTGCTATACCTGGCTAGCATACAAAAATATGGCGAAGCTCACGTCCTTTTTTTGTAGCTTTTTGGCAAAAAAAAAAAAAAATGCTTCCCTGGATTTTCCATTGCCAGTGAAGGTAACACCAAGCAGTGGGGGTTAGCAGCCAGTAGCTGCTTGGATTACCCTTAGCTAGCAATACAAAAAATGCAGTGGGAGCTAACATATATTTTTTTTAATTATTTATTTAAATAACTAAAAATAAAATGGGCTTCCCTGTATTTTGATTGCTGGACATCACAGTGCTGTAAAAATAAATCTTTAAAAAAATGACGTAGCGCTCCGCGGTATTTTTGATTCTCAGCGCAGATAAAGCAGACAGCTATGGGTTGCCACCCCCATCTGCCTGCCGTTACCTTGGTTGGCAATCAAAATACAGGGAAGCCCATTAATTTTTTCTATTTAAAAAATAGTTAAAAAAAATTACGTTGGGTCCCCCCATTTTTGATAGCCAGCTAGGGTAAAGCAGACGGCTGTAGCCTGAAAACCACAGCTGGCAGCTTTACCGTGGTTGGGGATCCAATGTGGAGGTCCCCTCAGGCTCTTTTTTATAATTATTTTATAAATATTAATAATTACACAATAAAAGTAGGGGACCCCCCAAATTGGATCACCAGCCAAGGTAAAGCGGACAGCTGTGGTCTGGTATTCTCAGGGTGGGAAGGTCCATAGTTATTGGGCCTTCACAGCCTAAAAATAGCAGGCCGCAGGCACCCCAGACGTGGCGCATCCACTAGATGCGCCAATCCTGGCGCTTCACCCCAGCTCATCCCGTGCCCTGGTGCAGTGGCAAACGGGGTAATAAATCGGGTTGATACTAGCTGTAAAGTCACCTGAGATCAAGCCCAGCAGTTTGTGATGTCATGGCGTCTATTAGATACCCAACATCATAAACTGTCAGTACTAACAAAAACAAAAAATCGACAAAAGAAATTTATTTGAAAAAACAGTCCCCAAAACATTTCCTCTTTCACCAATTTATTGTAAGAAAAAAAATAAAGGGGTCCCACGACGACTCTGGACCGTCTAGAATATGGGGGGGGAGACACTCAGGGAACGTATCCCCCATTTTCTAGGAGTGCGGACCCTTCATGTGAGGAGTGTGGGTGCAATGAATCTGCACTCACTCTCCCCGGGTCCACAGCAGCAGAGTCCATGTCGTAATGGTTGCTACCAAAGCTGCAATGCCCTGCTCATGAGGTAAGGGCATGCCTAATCAGGAGAACTACTGTAGAGGAAGCTCTGCTCACTGGTATATAGGTGCTCAGAGGTAATAATAGATAAAATTAGTGAGTAACCTCGGCACTCTATATCTCCCAGACTAAGTCAGTAAGTCACAACGGATAGTAATGCAAAATCACTCTTTATTGGTCCGTATTAAGAAAATTTTTTTTTCATAAGCATATATGTTTTTGTCCAAAACAAGTTACAAATGACGTTTCGGCCTGAGCCTTCGTCAGATTGGACTTATCTGCATGTAATCATGAAAAATGACAATAATCAGTATCACATAAGAGTGAGAGAACAATAACATAAACTCGAACAATGTAGAGGTACAATTGGGATGCAGCAAAAAAATTGCAACACAGCAAGAAATGAAACACATGATACAAATGTCATAATACAGTACAAGGACAATATAGTAATGACAAATATGGGGTCAGAGTAGACTTAGACAGCTCTGGTACGAAAGAGATGTCAATCATAAAGTAACATGTGCAGTAGGTGTAGAGCTACACTATGCATGGCAGAGCTAATGGGTAGACCGACCATAGAAAAAGTAGAGAAAAAGTGGAGAAAAAGTGGAGAATAAGTGGAACATAAGAGGAGAAAAAGTGGAGAAAAAGTGGAGAAAAAAGTGGAGAAAAAGTGGAGAAAAAGTGGAGAAAAAGTGGAGAAAAAGTGGAGAAAAAGTGGAGATTAAGAGGAGAAAAAGTGGAGAAAAAAGTGGAGAAAAAGTGGAGAAAAAGTGGAGCATAAGTGGAGAAAAAGTGGAGAAAAAGTGGAGCATAAGAGGAGAAAAAGTGGAGAAAAAAGTGGAGAAAAAGTGGAGAAAAAGTGGAGCATAAGAGGAGAAAAAGTGGAGAAAAAGTGGAGCATAAGAGGAGAAAAAGTGGAGAAAAAGTGGAGAAAAAGTGGAGCATAAGAGGAGAAAAAGTGGAGATTAAGAGGAGAAAAAGTGGAGAAAAAGTGGAGCATAAGAGGAGAAAAAGTGGAGAAAAAGTGGAGAAAAAGTGGAGCATAAGAGGAGAAAAAGTGGAGATTAAGAGGAGAAAAAGTGGAGAAAAAGTGGAGAAAAAGTGGAGAAAAAGTGGAGCATAAGAGGAGAAAAAGTGGAGAAAAAAGTGGAGAAAAAGTGGAGAAAAAGTGGAGAAAAAGTGGAGATTAAGAGGAGAAAAAGTGGAGCATAAGAGGAGAAAAAGTGGAGAAAAAAGTGGAGAAAAAGTGGAGAAAGTGGAGAAAAAAATGGAGATAAAGTGGAGAAAAAGTGGAGAAAAAGTGGAGAATAAGAGGAGAAAAAGTGGAGAAAAAGTGGAGAAAAAGTGGAGAATAAGAGGAGAAAAAGTGGAGAATAAGTGGAGAAAAAAATGGAGAAAAAGTGGAGAAAAAGTGGAGAAAAAGTGGAGCATAAGAGGAGAAAAAGTGGAGAAAAAGTGGAGAAAAAGTGGAGCATAAGAGGAGAAAAAGTGGAGAAAAAAGTGGAGAAAGTGGAGAAAAAAATGGAGAAAAAGTGGAGAAAAAGTGGAGAAAAAGTGGAGAATAAGAGGAGAATAAGAGGAGAAAAAGTGGAGAAAAAGTGGAGAAAAAGTGGAGAATAAGAGGAGAAAAAGTGGAGAATAAGTGGAGAAAAAAATGGAGAAAAAGTGGAGAAAAAGTGGAGAGAAAGTGGAGAAAAAAATGGAGAAAAAGTGGAACACCCTTTGGTACCTTTCATGTGGCACTAAGGGGTGCTTAGCTTTGTATTTAGCCAAAAAAATGAAAAAAAAAATGACATAGGGTTCCCCCTAGTTTTGTAGCCAGCTAGGGTAAAGCAGACGGCTGCAGCCTGCAGACCACAGCTGGCAACCTCACCTTGGCTGGTAATCCAAAACTGAGGGCACCCCACGCTGTTATTTTAAATTAAATAAATAATTAAAAAAAAAAACCACGTAGGGGTCCCCCAAAATTGGATCACCAGCCAAGGTAAAGCAGACAGCTGGGGCCTGATATTCTCAGACTAGGGAGGTCCATGGTTATTGGAATCTCCCCAGCCTAAAAATAGCAGGCCGCAGCCGCCCCAGAAGTGGCGCATCCATTAGATGCGCCAATCCTGGTGCTTCGCCCCAGCTCATCCCGCGCCCTGGTGCGGTGGCAAACGGGGTAATATTTGGGGTTAATACCAGATGTGTAATGTCACCTGGCATCAAGCCCTGGGGTTGGTGAGGTCAGGCGTCTATCAGATACCCGACATCACCAACCCAGTCAGTAATAAAAAAAAATACACGACAAACACATTTTTATTTGAAAAAACACTCCCCAAAACATTCCCTCTTTAACCAATTTATTAGATTGAAAAACAAATCCAGGTCTGGTGTAATCCAAGGGGTTGCCATGACGATGCACACTGTCCCAGTCAAT
This sequence comes from Anomaloglossus baeobatrachus, assembly GCF_048569485.1. NCBI lineage: Eukaryota > Metazoa > Chordata > Amphibia > Anura > Aromobatidae > Anomaloglossus > Anomaloglossus baeobatrachus. Next base: position 264,656,721 of record NC_134354.1, on the reverse strand, counting down.
GAAGAGCAGGATGTTCCCCATTGGCTGGGAGAGCAGTGCAGTGACCTGAGCTAACATCAATGGGTCAGCCCAGGTCACTGCAGGGCATGAGAAGTGCTGCTGTCAGTGAGGTACATTACCTGCGCTGATCTCCAGCACACTGACAGCCCCTGTCACTGAGGTCAATGACCGGCGCCTTCACATCAAGTATCGCGAGAGGTCCGTGACGTCACCGCCAGTGTCAGTCTCGGGTCGGAAGCGAGAGGTGATGTGACAAGCGGCGGCCATGGAGGACAGTGACAGCGCTGAGGTCGGGATGGCGGGACTTCATCACCGCAGGTAAGCCGAGCGAGCGAGCGAGCGAGCGAGCGGGCGGGCGGGCGGGCGGGGGGGGGGGGTGGATGTGTGTGTGTGTGTGTGTTTGTGTATGTGTATGTATGTGTACATGCCGCGGGCAGGAGGGGGTGGAGCGAGCTGAGCGGGAAAGTGTGGGCTTCCTGCACGTAACTAAGATAAACATCGGGTTACTAACCAAAGCGCTTTGCTTGGATACCCGATGTTTATCTTGGTTACCAGCTTGTGGCAGGCTGCCAGCGATGGCTCCTGCTCACTGTAGCTGTAAAAAGCCCTGCTTTTTGCTGCTAGAACCGTTCTCGAACGTATCTAGAACTATCGAGCTTTTAGCAAAAAGCTCGAGTTCTAGTTCGATCTCGAACAGCCCAAAAATCACTCGAGCCGCGAACTGGAGAACCACGAACCACGAACCGCGCTCAACTCTAATAGCAAGGTGGAGGTCAACCACCGACCAATTCAATGAAGAAAAAACAAAAAGCCAGCACCAAATGTGCACTGCGGCACTAAACATTCCAAACTGTACTTATTTTAAAAATTTTGAGATTTTTGGCAAAAAATTGCAATTTCTTGAGCTGCTTCGCCACGTCACGGCAAATCTCATTTGAAGCAGTCCTACACTAAAATATTTTTATAAAATGTGCCATACGGCCTCACATATGAATGGTAGAACTGCTCTTAGCAGCACTCACCTGGTCTATTTCAATCCCGTACCCATGACTGAGTCATGGCTGTGGGCGGGACAGGTCCAAGCAAATGCTGCATGAAGTAAATAGCCTGTGGACAAAGCCTGATGACTTAATGTGAACAGTCACCAACCGCCAAAATCCAGACAGATGGAATACATCCCAAATTGGGGTGCATAGCAAGGTGGAGGTCAACCACCGACCAATTCAATGAAGAAAAAACAAAAAGCCAGCACCAAATGTGCACTGCGGCACTAAACATTCCAAACTGTACTTATTTTAAAAATTTTGAGATTTTTGGCAAAAAATTGCAATTTCTTGAGCTGCTTCGCCACGTCACGGCAAATCTCATTTGAAGCAGTCCTACACTAAAATATTTTTATAAAATGTGCCATACGGCCTCACATATGAATGGTAGAACTGCTCTTAGCAGCACTCACCTGGTCTATTTCAATCCCGTACCCATGACTGAGTCATGGCTGTGGGCGGGACAGGTCCAAGCAAATGCTGCATGAAGTAAATAGCCTGTGGACAAAGCCTGATGACTTAATGTGAACAGTCACCAACCGCCAAAATCCAGACAGATGGAATACATCCCAAATTGGGGTGCATAGCAAGGTGGAGGTCAACCACCGACCAATTCAATGAAGAAAAAACAAAAAGCCAGCACCAAATGTGCACTGCGGCACTAAACATTCCAAACTGTACTTATTTTAAAAATTTTGAGATTTTTGGCAAAAAATTGCAATTTCTTGAGCTGCTTCGCCACGTCACGGCAAATCTCATTTGAAGCAGTCCTACACTAAAATATTTTTATAAAATGTGCCATACGGCCTCACATATGAATGGTAGAACTGCTCTTAGCAGCACTCACCTGGTCTATTTCAATCCCGTACCCATGACTGAGTCATGGCTGTGGGCGGGACAGGTCCAAGCAAATGCTGCATGAAGTAAATAGCCTGTGGACAAAGCCTGATGACTTAATGTGAACAGTCACCAACCGCCAAAATCCAGACAGATGGAATACATCCCAAATTGGGGTGCATAGCAAGGTGGAGGTCAACCACCGACCAATTCAATGAAGAAAAAACAAAAAGCCAGCACCAAATGTGCACTGCGGCACTAAACATTCCAAACTGTACTTATTTTAAAAATTTTGAGATTTTTGGCAAAAAATTGCAATTTCTTGAGCTGCTTCGCCACGTCACGGCAAATCTCATTTGAAGCAGTCCTACACTAAAATATTTTTATAAAATGTGCCATACGGCCTCACATATGAATGGTAGAACTGCTCTTAGCAGCACTCACCTGGTCTATTTCAATCCCGTACCCATGACTGAGTCATGGCTGTGGGCGGGACAGGTCCAAGCAAATGCTGCATGAAGTAAATAGCCTGTGGACAAAGCCTGATGACTTAATGTGAACAGTCACCAACCGCCAAAATCCAGACAGATGGAATACATCCCAAATTGGGGTGCATAGCAAGGTGGAGGTCAACCACCGACCAATTCAATGAAGAAAAAACAAAAAGCCAGCACCAAATGTGCACTGCGGCACTAAACATTCCAAACTGTACTTATTTTAAAAATTTTGAGATTTTTGGCAAAAAATTGCAATTTCTTGAGCTGCTTCGCCACGTCACGGCAAATCTCATTTGAAGCAGTCCTACACTAAAATATTTTTATAAAATGTGCCATACGGCCTCACATATGAATGGTAGAACTGCTCTTAGCAGCACTCACCTGGTCTATTTCAATCCCGTACCCATGACTGAGTCATGGCTGTGGGCGGGACAGGTCCAAGCAAATGCTGCATGAAGTAAATAGCCTGTGGACAAAGCCTGATGACTTAATGTGAACAGTCACCAACCGCCAAAATCCAGACAGATGGAATACATCCCAAATTGGGGTGCATAGCAAGGTGGAGGTCAACCACCGACCAATTCAATGAAGAAAAAACAAAAAGCCAGCACCAAATGTGCACTGCGGCACTAAACATTCCAAACTGTACTTATTTTAAAAATTTTGAGATTTTTGGCAAAAAATTGCAATTTCTTGAGCTGCTTCGCCACGTCACGGCAAATCTCATTTGAAGCAGTCCTACACTAAAATATTTTTATAAAATGTGCCATACGGCCTCACATATGAATGGTAGAACTGCTCTTAGCAGCACTCACCTGGTCTATTTCAATCCCGTACCCATGACTGAGTCATGGCTGTGGGCGGGACAGGTCCAAGCAAATGCTGCATGAAGTAAATAGCCTGTGGACAAAGCCTGATGACTTAATGTGAACAGTCACCAACCGCCAAAATCCAGACAGATGGAATACATCCCAAATTGGGGTGCATAGCAAGGTGGAGGTCAACCACCGACCAATTCAATGAAGAAAAAACAAAAAGCCAGCACCAAATGTGCACTGCGGCACTAAACATTCCAAACTGTACTTATTTTAAAAATTTTGAGATTTTTGGCAAAAAATTGCAATTTCTTGAGCTGCTTCGCCACGTCACGGCAAATCTCATTTGAAGCAGTCCTACACTAAAATATTTTTATAAAATGTGCCATACGGCCTCACATATGAATGGTAGAACTGCTCTTAGCAGCACTCACCTGGTCTATTTCAATCCCGTACCCATGACTGAGTCATGGCTGTGGGCGGGACAGGTCCAAGCAAATGCTGCATGAAGTAAATAGCCTGTGGACAAAGCCTGATGACTTAATGTGAACAGTCACCAACCGCCAAAATCCAGACAGATGGAATACATCCCAAATTGGGGTGCATAGCAAGGTGGAGGTCAACCACCGACCAATTCAATGAAGAAAAAACAAAAAGCCAGCACCAAATGTGCACTGCGGCACTAAACATTCCAAACTGTACTTATTTTAAAAAATTTTGAGATTTTTGGCAAAAAATTGCAATTTCTTGAGCTGCTTCGCCACGTCACGGCAAATCTCATTTGAAGCAGTCCTACACTAAAATATTTTTATAAAATGTGCCATACGGCCTCACATATGAATGGTAGAACTGCTCTTAGCAGCACTCACCTGGTCTATTTCAATCCCGTACCCATGACTGAGTCATGGCTGTGGGCGGGACAGGTCCAAGCAAATGCTGCATGAAGTAAATAGCCTGTGGACAAAGCCTGATGACTTAATGTGAACAGTCACCAACCGCCAAAATCCAGACAGATGGAATACATCCCAAATTGGGGTGCATAGCAAGGTGGAGGTCAACCACCGACCAATTCAATGAAGAAAAAACAAAAAGCCAGCACCAAATGTGCACTGCGGCACTAAACATTCCAAACTGTACTTATTTTAAAAATTTTGAGATTTTTGGCAAAAAATTGCAATTTCTTGAGCTGCTTCGCCACGTCACGGCAAATCTCATTTGAAGCAGTCCTACACTAAAATATTTTTATAAAATGTGCCATACGGCCTCACATATGAATGGTAGAACTGCTCTTAGCAGCACTCACCTGGTCTATTTCAATCCCGTACCCATGACTGAGTCATGGCTGTGGGCGGGACAGGTCCAAGCAAATGCTGCATGAAGTAAATAGCCTGTGGACAAAGCCTGATGACTTAATGTGAACAGTCACCAACCGCCAAAATCCAGACAGATGGAATACATCCCAAATTGGGGTGCATAGCAAGGTGGAGGTCAACCACCGACCAATTCAATGAAGAAAAAACAAAAAGCCAGCACCAAATGTGCACTGCGGCACTAAACATTCCAAACTGTACTTATTTTAAAAATTTTGAGATTTTTGGCAAAAAATTGCAATTTCTTGAGCTGCTTCGCCACGTCACGGCAAATCTCATTTGAAGCAGTCCTACACTAAAATATTTTTATAAAATGTGCCATACGGCCTCACATATGAATGGTAGAACTGCTCTTAGCAGCACTCACCTGGTCTATTTCAATCCCGTACCCATGACTGAGTCATGGCTGTGGGCGGGACAGGTCCAAGCAAATGCTGCATGAAGTAAATAGCCTGTGGACAAAGCCTGATGACTTAATGTGAACAGTCACCAACCGCCAAAATCCAGACAGATGGAATACATCCCAAATTGGGGTGCATAGCAAGGTGGAGGTCAACCACCGACCAATTCAATGAAGAAAAAACAAAAAGCCAGCACCAAATGTGCACTGCGGCACTAAACATTCCAAACTGTACTTATTTTAAAAATTTTGAGATTTTTGGCAAAAAATTGCAATTTCTTGAGCTGCTTCGCCACGTCACGGCAAATCTCATTTGAAGCAGTCCTACACTAAAATATTTTTATAAAATGTGCCATACGGCCTCACATATGAATGGTAGAACTGCTCTTAGCAGCACTCACCTGGTCTATTTCAATCCCGTACCCATGACTGAGTCATGGCTGTGGGCGGGACAGGTCCAAGCAAATGCTGCATGAAGTAAATAGCCTGTGGACAAAGCCTGATGACTTAATGTGAACAGTCACCAACCGCCAAAATCCAGACAGATGGAATACATCCCAAATTGGGGTGCATAGCAAGGTGGAGGTCAACCACCGACCAATTCAATGAAGAAAAAACAAAAAGCCAGCACCAAATGTGCACTGCGGCACTAAACATTCCAAACTGTACTTATTTTAAAAATTTTGAGATTTTTGGCAAAAAATTGCAATTTCTTGAGCTGCTTCGCCACGTCACGGCAAATCTCATTTGAAGCAGTCCTACACTAAAATATTTTTATAAAATGTGCCATACGGCCTCACATATGAATGGTAGAACTGCTCTTAGCAGCACTCACCTGGTCTATTTCAATCCCGTACCCATGACTGAGTCATGGCTGTGGGCGGGACAGGTCCAAGCAAATGCTGCATGAAGTAAATAGCCTGTGGACAAAGCCTGATGACTTAATGTGAACAGTCACCAACCGCCAAAATCCAGACAGATGGAATACATCCCAAATTGGGGTGCATAGCAAGGTGGAGGTCAACCACCGACCAATTCAATGAAGAAAAAACAAAAAGCCAGCACCAAATGTGCACTGCGGCACTAAACATTCCAAACTGTACTTATTTTAAAAATTTTGAGATTTTTGGCAAAAAATTGCAATTTCTTGAGCTGCTTCGCCACGTCACGGCAAATCTCATTTGAAGCAGTCCTACACTAAAATATTTTTATAAAATGTGCCATACGGCCTCACATATGAATGGTAGAACTGCTCTTAGCAGCACTCACCTGGTCTATTTCAATCCCGTACCCATGACTGAGTCATGGCTGTGGGCGGGACAGGTCCAAGCAAATGCTGCATGAAGTAAATAGCCTGTGGACAAAGCCTGATGACTTAATGTGAACAGTCACCAACCGCCAAAATCCAGACAGATGGAATACATCCCAAATTGGGGTGCATAGCAAGGTGGAGGTCAACCACCGACCAATTCAATGAAGAAAAAACAAAAAGCCAGCACCAAATGTGCACTGCGGCACTAAACATTCCAAACTGTACTTATTTTAAAAATTTTGAGATTTTTGGCAAAAAATTGCAATTTCTTGAGCTGCTTCGCCACGTCACGGCAAATCTCATTTGAAGCAGTCCTACACTAAAATATTTTTATAAAATGTGCCATACGGCCTCACATATGAATGGTAGAACTGCTCTTAGCAGCACTCACCTGGTCTATTTCAATCCCGTACCCATGACTGAGTCATGGCTGTGGGCGGGACAGGTCCAAGCAAATGCTGCATGAAGTAAATAGCCTGTGGACAAAGCCTGATGACTTAATGTGAACAGTCACCAACCGCCAAAATCCAGACAGATGGAATACATCCCAAATTGGGGTGCATAGCAAGGTGGAGGTCAACCACCGACCAATTCAATGAAGAAAAAACAAAAAGCCAGCACCAAATGTGCACTGCGGCACTAAACATTCCAAACTGTACTTATTTTAAAAATTTTGAGATTTTTGGCAAAAAATTGCAATTTCTTGAGCTGCTTTGCCACGTCACGGCAAATCTCATTTGAAGCAGTCCTACACTAAAATATTTTTATAAAATGTGCCATACGGCCTCACATATGAATGGTAGAACTGCTCTTAGCAGCACTCACCTGGTCTATTTCAATCCCGTACCCATGACTGAGTCATGGCTGTGGGCGGGACAGGTCCAAGCAAATGCTGCATGAAGTAAATAGCCTGTGGACAAAGCCTGATGACTTAATGTGAACAGTCACCAACCGCCAAAATCCAGACAGATGGAATACATCCCAAATTGGGGTGCATAGCAAGGTGGAGGTCAACCACCGACCAATTCAATGAAGAAAAAACAAAAAGCCAGCACCAAATGTGCACTGCGGCACTAAACATTCCAAACTGTACTTATTTTAAAAAATTTTGAGATTTTTGGCAAAAAATTGCAATTTCTTGAGCTGCTTCGCCACGTCACGGCAAATCTCATTTGAAGCAGTCCTACACTAAAATATTTTTATAAAATGTGCCATACGGCCTCACATATGAATGGTAGAACTGCTCTTAGCAGCACTCACCTGGTCTATTTCAATCCCGTACCCATGACTGAGTCATGGCTGTGGGCGGGACAGGTCCAAGCAAATGCTGCATGAAGTAAATAGCCTGTGGACAAAGCCTGATGACTTAATGTGAACAGTCACCAACCGCCAAAATCCAGACAGATGGAATACATCCCAAATTGGGGTGCATAGCAAGGTGGAGGTCAACCACCGACCAATTCAATGAAGAAAAAACAAAAAGCCAGCACCAAATGTGCACTGCGGCACTAAACATTCCAAACTGTACTTATTTTAAAAATTTTGAGATTTTTGGCAAAAAATTGCAATTTCTTGAGCTGCTTCGCCACGTCACGGCAAATCTCATTTGAAGCAGTCCTACACTAAAATATTTTTATAAAATGTGCCATACGGCCTCACATATGAATGGTAGAACTGCTCTTAGCAGCACTCACCTGGTCTATTTCAATCCCGTACCCATGACTGAGTCATGGCTGTGGGCGGGACAGGTCCAAGCAAATGCTGCATGAAGTAAATAGCCTGTGGACAAAGCCTGATGACTTAATGTGAACAGTCACCAACCGCCAAAATCCAGACAGATGGAATACATCCCAAATTGGGGTGCATAGCAAGGTGGAGGTCAACCACCGACCAATTCAATGAAGAAAAAACAAAAAGCCAGCACCAAATGTGCACTGCGGCACTAAACATTCCAAACTGTACTTATTTTAAAAATTTTGAGATTTTTGGCAAAAAATTGCAATTTCTTGAGCTGCTTCGCCACGTCACGGCAAATCTCATTTGAAGCAGTCCTACACTAAAATATTTTTTATAAAATGTGCCATACGGCCTCACATATGAATGGTAGAACTGCTCTTAGCAGCACTCACCTGGTCTATTTCAATCCCGTACCCATGACTGAGTCATGGCTGTGGGCGGGACAGGTCCAAGCAAATGCTGCATGAAGTAAATAGCCTGTGGACAAAGCCTGATGACTTAATGTGAACAGTCACCAACCGCCAAAATCCAGACAGATGGAATACATCCCAAATTGGGGTGCATAGCAAGGTGGAGGTCAACCACCGACCAATTCAATGAAGAAAAAACAAAAAGCCAGCACCAAATGTGCACTGCGGCACTAAACATTCCAAACTGTACTTATTTTAAAAATTTTGAGATTTTTGGCAAAAAATTGCAATTTCTTGAGCTGCTTCGCCACGTCACGGCAAATCTCATTTGAAGCAGTCCTACACTAAAATATTTTTATAAAATGTGCCATACGGCCTCACATATGAATGGTAGAACTGCTCTTAGCAGCACTCACCTGGTCTATTTCAATCCCGTACCCATGACTGAGTCATGGCTGTGGGCGGGACAGGTCCAAGCAAATGCTGCATGAAGTAAATAGCCTGTGGACAAAGCCTGATGACTTAATGTGAACAGTCACCAACCGCCAAAATCCAGACAGATGGAATACATCCCAAATTGGGGTGCATAGCAAGGTGGAGGTCAACCACCGACCAATTCAATGAAGAAAAAACAAAAAGCCAGCACCAAATGTGCACTGCGGCACTAAACATTCCAAACTGTACTTATTTTAAAAATTTTGAGATTTTTGGCAAAAAATTGCAATTTCTTGAGCTGCTTCGCCACGTCACGGCAAATCTCATTTGAAGCAGTCCTACACTAAAATATTTTTATAAAATGTGCCATACGGCCTCACATATGAATGGTAGAACTGCAGGGCAGGGGGGTACAGTGCCAGGGTTGTGGGTCAGTGTACAGGAAAGGAAGCCTCACTTTCTATCCCTCCTAATGGGGAAATGCAGCGAGGAAGTCCCTGAGGTTAGCTACACAGACGCTGTTATCTTCTGTAGCTGTTAAAATCTCTTTCCACGGACCTGACTGTCACCTATGGCTCTGAGCCTGCTGTTATTAGCCCTTACAAGGGCTAATAGAAACTTCTATCCCTATTCTGTATAGCGCTGTGTGTAGAGCGTACACAGCAGTATCGGAGACAGGAGCTACGCCAGCGGTGACTGACACCCAGACGCAGAAGGCAGATAATGGCGTCCGGACGGGCAGATACCCGTTTTTATAATGCAGGGACATGTGACATGGACATCCTATCACACATGCCGTTGCTTCTCTGGCTAAAAGTCCACTTAGCTGTGTGTGTGTCTGGGATTGGCTGACATGCTGGCCCGCCCCACTACACGCGCGCGCTTAGGGAAGGAAGACAAGGAAAAAAAGAAAAAAAATGTCGATCGCCATTATCCCAGCAGCAGTGATCTGAATGCGCTGTTCCCGCACACTATACGCTGAAATTTCATAATAGTGTGAGTCACAGAGTGACTTACACTTTTACAGCGGAAAGCCAGCTAGTAATTAGCTTGGCTTTTTGCTGCTAGAACCGTTCTCGAACGTAACTAGAACTATCGAGCTTTAGCAAAAAGCTCGAGTTCTAGTTCGATCTAGAACAGCCCCCAAAATCACTCGAACCGCGAACTGGAGAACCACGAACCACGAACCGCGCTCAACTCTAGTAGTCACACATAGGCCCCCGCATAACACCATCCCTCACCTAGGTCACATACAGCTGACCTGAAACCCTAGTCACCCCCCTCAGGGCAAGACAGGCACACCAGTGGGCGGGACCAGGTGGTTAGGAAACGCCCACCTAGGGGTCTAGACAGACCGGGGCGGAAAAACAAACAGATGAAGTTGTAGTTCAAGTGGAGAGGAGTGTGGGCTGGAGCTTGGTGTATCTCCAGCAGAGGAGAAGTCCAAGTTGAACGGTGCCAGGGTCGGAGCGCTGGCACCTTGGCTAAGTGGCAGACGGTGGTCTCTGTCTGCAGGAGATGGGAAGATGGCTCGGCAGATCCGAGGAGGACCGGAGCAGGGTTGGAGCCCGCCGGTACCAGTACCAGAGACCCGACTGGAAACCGTGCACAGAGGGGGTACTCGGACCCTGAAGCCAGGACCGGCACCAACGGCTTAGCTAATCAACCAATTGAGGGCAGGATTACAGGTCCTTTCCCAACCAAAGCAAAGTCCCAAAAGCAGACAACCACCCACAGATAGGGATAGGGCAACTGCCAGGGCCCATAGATCCCACGGGTCAGCGTCAGCGGGCATGGCTCCTCAGGCACACAGAAAGTCGGGAGAGGACTCCCGTGTTTCACACCGGGAAGTCCAAACACACAACCACAACCAGTGCAGAGGAAGAGACAGCGACCACCAGACCGGGTGGGGGACCCAGAAGAATCTGCAGCATGTGACCCGAGTAGATAAAGGGCAGAGACGCCAGGACTCTGCCACCCTTTTGTTCCTGGATACCGACAACGCAACATGGCCAGCCAACCAGCAGTGGAGGAGCCCGTGTCAGGAACAGCCGATTGGGTGGAAGCCGAGCCCGAGCGCATGTGCCGCAGGATTCAAGCTCAGGCCAGCTTCTTGCTGAAGCGATAGACGGCCGAGATGGCGGAGCTGGCTGCAGCCGTTCGGGCCCATGAAGTGGAAGCGACCTCGGAGGAGCGGGTAAGCGACCCACGCCCCTATGTCCCTCCGTGACCGGCCCAGCAGGCTGAGGGGCCCGGTCTGCCCCAGTCCCCCACGCCGCCTCCCTCGCTGCCCGTACCTGCTGCCGGCACCCCGCTCGGTCCGCTGCCACAAGCCATGGCAGTGGTATCCGTTCCATCCGCCCGTGAGGACCCGCCAGTGGAACCCTCAGGCCGTGAGCACATCACCGCCCCGCCACCCATGCCAGCACCACGCCAGACCAAAGCCTGGAAGGCACCCCGTCCGACCCCAAGCCTGGCCGCGACCCTGATGATATCACCCCTGGTCCCGGAGAAAGCAGCACCCGTGATGACGGCGGCCCCAGCAGTCCGCCCAGCCGCAGTGGAGACAGCCCCCGACTGGAAGTCAGCGCCACAAGAGACGCTGACCGCTCCCAAGTCCCCGACCTCAGCTGAGGCGCAGCGGGGATGCACCTGTGGGGCAGAAGAGTGGGCCACGACACAGCGGAGCCTCCATTGCCAGTGATGCCGGTCGTAGCCGGCACGGAGGGAGTCCGGCTGGGCCCATCCAGCGCAGGTGGAAGCAGAGCAAACAATAAGGAAGGCAACCCAACTTTAAAAATATTTTTTTTCTTTAATGATGGTCAAACTGGTGAGCAGGGGAAGAGATATTATAAGTTCTTTCCCAAGAGACATAGAGATCATCTTATCTTCGGCCATAGTGACAACAAAGGAGTACTGTGTTAACTGTATTGCCTGCATATTCCTGATCCAGGAGGCCAACCAGGTAAGCATGAAACAATGTGTGTGTAACGCTCGCACTCAGTATAGGGGCAGCAAGAGGGGTTAGTGGACCTGCTTGACCACAAGGGGAACCTGGGCTTACCCTTTAGTGGGAAGGACTTAGCTTGCGTCTGCCTTGTGGTAGGCGCTTAGTTACTACTCCCAGGGCAGTGACCAGGACTGTGGCAGCTGACCCCCAGGATAGGTGACAAACTCAGGTTCGGGCACAGGTATCAGCAAGTACATTCAAGATGACTGAGGCAGATAGGCAGGCTGGTATGGATAGGTATGGTGAGCACAGCAGGGACAGATAGGTATAGGAAAGCAGGTACAGGATGGATAATGGGACAGGAGTTTGAGACCTGACAACTAGCTAGCAGACTGGTATACTCATTAAATAAGGTTGTTGTGCAAGCACCTTCCATAATGGGAGGGTGCATTAAATGCCTAGTGCCTCTGAGGCATTTCCTGCAAATAGCACACCGTCCATTTAAGAGGATGACCAGTGCATGCGTGTGTACTAGCACGTTCCCGGGGAGCCTGTGCCGGGTGTACCGGCCCCGGGGGGAGACAGAGGCAGATGAGCATATGGGTGACCGCAGAGTTGCAGGGGGAGGATGCAACTCTGTGACAGCAGTGAGTAAGTCGGCATCCCTGCAGGGACGCAGAGCGCTGCAGTACACTCCCCTTTACGCCCCCTCTTCTCTAGGCCTGAAGGAGACTTCTTATCCAGCAACTTGTCTTCAGAGATGGTGGGTGAAGACAGGGCCATTGGTTGGGGAGGACAAGATGGCAGCTGCTAGAGGGACTCCTTCCTGGACTCTGAAAGGAAGACAGCACCGACTTCCAGGGTAGGCTTCACTGGAGCTTTAGGAAGTAGACATCTTTCCGGCCTCATGGGCACATATGAATGAAGAGTTCAGCACCTCCATAGTAGAAGCACAGTCCCAAGGCTCGATGGTAGTCTCAACATTGATCAAACAGCCTGACATGGTTGATCTGCATGGGTTCAGGAACTGGAAACTGGGACATTGGCGGCCTCTGAAGAGATAGATGCAGATTTATAGATCCCCTATCACGTTTCATCTTCATGGATCACTCCAGCAACCAATAGTCAACCCAGGTAGTCAAAGATATCAGGTCATCCAGAGTAGTGGGAATGTCACAACCAGATATCTTTAATTTTCCTGGATAAGGCTTCTCAAAAGACAGTCACCAGCGCCTGATTATTCAAGCCTAGCTCCGAGGAGAGGGTGCAGAGCTGAACTGCATATTGTCATGTGACGCCCTGGAAAAACCAGGTAGTCACTAGAGATGAGCGAACCGGCCGTGGTTCGGCTCGAGTTCTCGGAGGTCTCGTTCGAGTTCGGTTCGGCGAACCGGTTCGGCGAACTGCTCGAACCGCAAAGGAAACAATGGGAGGCAATCACAAACACATAAAAACACCTGGAAAACACCCTCAAAGGTGTCCAAAAGGTGACAAACAACTCACAACACAACACAAACACATGGGAAAGTGACAAGAACAAATTCTCATGCGAAAACAAAACAGCATTACAAGGAAAAGAGGATGAGACACAGATATAGGCATGGCATGCCCTTCTAAAATCATGTAAAACACCGCAAGGTTACTCCAAGCGGAGTCTCCCTTTTTTCCAAAAATTGGGCCACACACACACCCACCCCTTCAGTGGCAGCACTTGTGCCCCAGTTGTACTCTTCACAGCTAGATTTGCATCAAGAACATTAAAAATCCACAAGCATTTACTCTCCCCAGGATGACACAGGAGTAGTAATTTCATTGTGGATCCATGACTTGTTCATTTTGATGAACGTTAGTCTGTCCACATTGCTGACAGATAAGCGCATGCGTCTGTCCAGTGACACACACCCAGCAGCACTGAAGACACGTTCAGAGACAACGCTGGCAGCTGGACACGACAAGATCTCCACGGCGTAAGTGGAGAGCTCTGGCCATTTTTCAAGATTTGAAGCCCAAAATGAGCAAGGTTCCATTTGCAAAGTAATGGCGTCGATGTTCATTTGGAGATACTCCTGTATCATCCTCTCCAGCCGTTGACTATATGTCAGACTTGTTGTCTCTGGTGGCCTTGCAAAGGATGGTCTAAAAAAATTATGAAAAGATTCAATAAAATTGCAGTTACCAAAACCAGATACGATGCTGCTGGTACGGGTAGACTGTTGAAGATGACGAGACCGTCCCATGTTTGTCAAGTTACATCTGGGAGATTCACTCCCTGCACCAGGGTTGTTTGGTGGAAAAGCCGAGCTAAGATCGAGTAACAGCTTTTGCTGATACTCCTGCATATGTGCGTCCCGATCTATGGCTGGAATTATGTCACAAAATTTGGACTTGTACCGGGGATCTAATAGTGTGGCAAGCCAGTAGTCATCATCACTTCTAATTTTGACAATACGAGGGTCATGTTGGATGTAGTGTAGCAAGAAGGCGCTCAAGTCCACGCTGTGTTTGTGGCATAGAGGTGCTAACCGTTCTTTCTTCCTCTGACATCTCCCCCCAACCTCTTTCAACTGAAATTTGACCAAGGTCTCCCTCATCCGCTGAGTCTTCCATGTCCATGGACAGTTCGTCCTCCATTTCTTCATGTTCTCCTGCACCTTCCTCAACATTTCGCCTACTACCATGCGCCCTTGTTGACCCCTGTACCCCATGGCCCCATGCCTGCCGCGTTGGTGATGATGAACATCTGGACCTTGGTGATGTTGTTGTCTCTTGCGCATATGAATCCTCCTGTAGTTCCTCCCCTTCCTGTTCTCCCACCCCCTGACACCGAATAGTGTTAAGCGTGTGCTACAGCATGTAAATGACTGGAATTGTCATGCTGATAATGCCATTGTCAGCGCTAAACATATTCGTCGTCATGTCAAAACTGTGCAGAAGGGTGCATAGGTCCTTGATCTGAGACCACTCCATCAGGGTGATCTGCCCCAACTCTGCATCTCGTTGGCCCAGGCTATACGTCATGACGTATTGCACCAGGGCTCGACGGTGCTGCCACAGTCGCTGTAACATGTGGAGAGTCGAATTCCAGCGTGTCGGCACATCGCATTTCAGGCAATGAACCGGCAGGCCGAAAGACTTCTGGAGCGATGCAAGTCGCTCAGCAGCGGTGGTTGAACGGCGGAAGTGAGCAGACAGTTATCGTGCCCTGTTCAGAAGGCCATCTAGGCCGGGATAGTGTGTTAAAAATTGCTGGACAACAAGGTTCAACACGTGAGCCATACAAGGCACGTGTGTCACCTTGCCCAGGCGAAGGGCCACACCCAGGTTTGCAGCATTGTCGCACACGGCCTTACCAGGCTGCAGGTTGAGTGGAGACAACCATTTACCAAACTCAGTCTCCAGAGCTGCCCACAACTCAGCCGCTGTGTGACTCTTATTTCCAAGACATTTCAAGCTAAAGACCGCCTGATGCCGTTGCGCTCTGCTGCCAGCATAGTAATGAGGGGTGCGTGATTCCTTCTGTGCAGTTAGAATGCTGGTGGCCTGACCAGTCAGGCTTGGGGCGAAGGTGGAGGACCCAGACGAGGTGGAGGAGGCAGAAGCAGTGGCGGAACTTGGACAGACAGAGGATTGACACACAAGTCGTGGGGACGGCAAGACTTGTGCAGCAGAACCTTCACCATCTATCGCCATAGTTACCCAGTGCCCTGTCAGTGACATGGACCAGTAAGCATGGACAGGGACGTTACAAGCATCGGTGGTGAAATGCACCTGTTCACACACAGAGTTTCTCAAGGAAGCGGTGATGTTGTGTGCGACATGCTGGTGTAGCGCAGGCACACCTTTCTTAGAGAAGTAGTGGCGACTGGGCATCTGGCACTGGGGCACAGCGACAGACATAAGGTCTCGAAAATCCTGTGTGTCCACTAGGCAGAAAGGCAGCATTTCGGTAGCCAAGAGCTTACAGAGGGATAAAGTCAACCTCTTAGCTTTGTCATAGGTCGCAGGAAATGGCCTTTTATTTGTCCACATCTGAGGGACAGAGATCTGGCTGCTGTGTGTAGACGGTGTTGAGTAAGGTGTCCCTGGAAAAATGCAGGTTTTTGAGGAAAGTGCAGGCGTAGACATGATGTTGCCTTCATCCAACGTTGGTGCTATCGATGTCTGAGAGAGCCGTACACACGCACTTGTTTCCTATTCCAAACCAACTGATGACCTACCAAGCAAACTGCCTGTTGCGGTTACAGTGGTGGAAGTTGAGCGTGGAAAACCAGGTGTGACAGCTGTCCCCACAGTCCTAGAAGATGAAGAGCGCGCGGATGCACTGGAAGGGGCAGGCGGTGGATGGTTCGCTCCGCTAGGCCGCATTACAGCACGGTGAGCTTCCCACTGGGACATGTGATATTTATTCATGTGACGATTCATGGAAGAAGTTGTCAAACTGCTGAGGTTTTGCCCTCTACTAACAGAATCTTGACAAATTTTACAGATCACATAATTTGGGCGATCTTTTGCTATGTCAAAAAAGGACCAGGCTAGGCAAGGCTTAGAGGGCATGCGACCTGTTGATCCACCCCGACTAGTGCTCAGAGGCAGAGTGGTGGCTGAGGATGCAGTTGTAGACGTGCTACCAGTACTCCGACTCTGTCCAGGAAGGCGCAAGGTAACTTCGTCATCAGTTGTATCCTCCTCCACCACCTCTGTTGACCTCCTCAAGTGCCTGACTGTGGGTTGACAGTACGTGGGATCTAGAACTTCCTCATCAATTGTTGTGTTTGCACTCCCCTCACCCTCAGACCAAGCCTCTTCTTGCCCTGACCGAATATTTAAGTTGTCATCCCAATCTGGTATCTGCGTCTCATCGTCATCAGTATGTTCCTCATTGTCTATAACAACAGGTGTTACAGTTTGTGAATAAGGGTCAACATTATGCTCAGAAACTTGGTCCTCACGGCCTGAATCAGAGTCACAAAGGTTCTGGGCATCACTGCAGACCATTTCCTGGTCTGTACTCACTGTAGCTTGGGAGCAGACTTCTGATTCCCAGGCTATAGTGTGACTGAACAGCTCTGCAGACTCAGCCATCTCAGTTCCACCATACTGTGCAGGGCGGATGGAGACTTCAGAGCTGGGAGAAAGCAAGTGTGATTGGGATGACAACTCAGAGGACTGGTGTTTTTTGGATGCGGTAGTTGAGGTGGAGGAGAGGGCACTTGTTGGACCACTTGAGATCCATTCAAGCATTTTCTTTTTTTGGCCATCATCTACCTTTGTTCCAGTTGTTCGTGTCCATAAAAAAGGGAGCACATCGGATTGTCCACGGTAAGTAGTAGACATCTTACTTTTGCTGGAAGATGGTCTATCTTCAGCAAATGTTAATGGAGCTTTGCCACCTTCCCCACGGACAAACCCTTTTTTTCCTTTTCCAACACGTCTCTTCCCCTTTCCACCAGCATCTGTCATTTTGACACTCATTTTGATTGCGACAAGATTGTGCACTTAAAATGTGGTAGTAAAAATTGAGAGGTGGTGTAGATTGCAGCGGTGGTCTATCTTTATTAACAGCAGAATAAACAACAATAACTATCCCTGACAATGCAACTACGGCCCTTAAACTGGCAGCATAGTTTGCTATTCTAATAGCGAGCTAATTTGAGTGTACAATGCAGAGGTGCTGCAAATAGATTTGCACTAGTGGGACAATAATGGAAGTCCAACAGCCACTTTTAGGATGCCACTAAGTTTACTCAGTGTTTGCTAGTATAATTGCTTAGTAACAATGAGTTTGAGTCTGCAATGCAGTGGTGCTGCAAATAGCTTTGCACCAGTGGGACAATAATGGAAGTCCAACAGCCACTTTTAGGATGCCCCTAAGTTTACTCAGTGTTTGCCAGTATAATGGCTTAGTAACAATGAGCTTGAGTGTGCAATGCAGTGGTGCTGAAAATAGCTTTGCACCAGTGGGACAATAATGGAACTCCAACAGCCACTTTAAGGATGCCACTAAGTTTACTCAGTGTTTGCTAGTATAATGGCTTGGTAACAATGAGCTTGAGTGTGCAAAGGGCAGGGGGGTAAAAACAAAAAGCCAGCACCAAATGTGCACTGCGGCACTAAACATTCCAAACTGTACTTATTTTAAAAATTTTGAGATTTTTGGCAAAAAATTGCAATTTCTTGAGCTGCTTCGCCACGTCACGGCAAATCTCATTTGAAGCAGTCCTACACTAAAATATTTTTATAAAATGTGCCATACGGCCTCACATATGAATGGTAGAACTGCTCTTAGCAGCACTCACCTGGTCTATTTCAATCCCGTACCCATGACTGAGTCATGGCTGTGGGCGGGACAGGTCCAAGCAAATGCTGCATGAAGTAAATAGCCTGTGGACAAAGCCTGATGACTTAATGTGAACAGTCACCAACCGCCAAAATCCAGACAGATGGAATACATCCCAAATTGGGGTGCATAGCAAGGTGGAGGTCAACCACCGACCAATTCAATGAAGAAAAAACAAAAAGCCAGCACCAAATGTGCACTGCGGCACTAAACATTCCAAACTGTACTTATTTTAAAAATTTTGAGATTTTTGGCAAAAAATTGCAATTTCTTGAGCTGCTTCGCCACGTCACGGCAAATCTCATTTGAAGCAGTCCTACACTAAAATATTTTTATAAAATGTGCCATACGGCCTCACATATGAATGGTAGAACTGCTCTTAGCAGCACTCACCTGGTCTATTTCAATCCCGTACCCATGACTGAGTCATGGCTGTGGGCGGGACAGGTCCAAGCAAATGCTGCATGAAGTAAATAGCCTGTGGACAAAGCCTGATGACTTAATGTGAACAGTCACCAACCGCCAAAATCCAGACAGATGGAATACATCCCAAATTGGGGTGCATAGCAAGGTGGAGGTCAACCACCGACCAATTCAATGAAGAAAAAACAAAAAGCCAGCACCAAATGTGCACTGCGGCACTAAACATTCCAAACTGTACTTATTTTAAAAATTTTGAGATTTTTGGCAAAAAATTGCAATTTCTTGAGCTGCTTCGCCACGTCACGGCAAATCTCATTTGAAGCAGTCCTACACTAAAATATTTTTATAAAATGTGCCATACGGCCTCACATATGAATGGTAGAACTGCTCTTAGCAGCACTCACCTGGTCTATTTCAATCCCGTACCCATGACTGAGTCATGGCTGTGGGCGGGACAGGTCCAAGCAAATGCTGCATGAAGTAAATAGCCTGTGGACAAAGCCTGATGACTTAATGTGAACAGTCACCAACCGCCAAAATCCAGACAGATGGAATACATCCCAAATTGGGGTGCATAGCAAGGTGGAGGTCAACCACCGACCAATTCAATGAAGAAAAAACAAAAAGCCAGCACCAAATGTGCACTGCGGCACTAAACATTCCAAACTGTACTTATTTTAAAAATTTTGAGATTTTTGGCAAAAAATTGCAATTTCTTGAGCTGCTTCGCCACGTCACGGCAAATCTCATTTGAAGCAGTCCTACACTAAAATATTTTTATAAAATGTGCCATACGGCCTCACATATGAATGGTAGAACTGCTCTTAGCAGCACTCACCTGGTCTATTTCAATCCCGTACCCATGACTGAGTCATGGCTGTGGGCGGGACAGGTCCAAGCAAATGCTGCATGAAGTAAATAGCCTGTGGACAAAGCCTGATGACTTAATGTGAACAGTCACCAACCGCCAAAATCCACACAGATGGAATACATCCCAAATTGGGGTGCATAGCAAGGTGGAGGTCAACCACCGACCAATTCAATGAAGAAAAAACAAAAAGCCAGCACCAAATGTGCACTGCGGCACTAAACATTCCAAACTGTACTTATTTTAAAAATTTTGAGATTTTTGGCAAAAAATTGCAATTTCTTGAGCTGCTTCGCCACGTCACGGCAAATCTCATTTGAAGCAGTCCTACACTAAAATATTTTTATAAAATGTGCCATACGGCCTCACATATGAATGGTAGAACTGCTCTTAGCAGCACTCACCTGGTCTATTTCAATCCCGTACCCATGACTGAGTCATGGCTGTGGGCGGGACAGGTCCAAGCAAATGCTGCATGAAGTAAATAGCCTGTGGACAAAGCCTGATGACTTAATGTGAACAGTCACCAACCGCCAAAATCCAGACAGATGGAATACATCCCAAATTGGGGTGCATAGCAAGGTGGAGGTCAACCACCGACCAATTCAATGAAGAAAAAACAAAAAGCCAGCACCAAATGTGCACTGCGGCACTAAACATTCCAAACTGTACTTATTTTAAAAAATTTTGAGATTTTTGGCAAAAAATTGCAATTTCTTGAGCTGCTTCGCCACGTCACGGCAAATCTCATTTGAAGCAGTCCTACACTAAAATATTTTTATAAAATGTGCCATACGGCCTCACATATGAATGGTAGAACTGCTCTTAGCAGCACTCACCTGGTCTATTTCAATCCCGTACCCATGACTGAGTCATGGCTGTGGGCGGGACAGGTCCAAGCAAATGCTGCATGAAGTAAATAGCCTGTGGACAAAGCCTGATGACTTAATGTGAACAGTCACCAACCGCCAAAATCCAGACAGATGGAATACATCCCAAATTGGGGTGCATAGCAAGGTGGAGGTCAACCACCGACCAATTCAATGAAGAAAAAACAAAAAGCCAGCACCAAATGTGCACTGCGGCACTAAACATTCCAAACTGTACTTATTTTAAAAATTTTGAGATTTTTGGCAAAAAATTGCAATTTCTTGAGCTGCTTCGCCACGTCACGGCAAATCTCATTTGAAGCAGTCCTACACTAAAATATTTTTATAAAATGTGCCATACGGCCTCACATATGAATGGTAGAACTGCTCTTAGCAGCACTCACCTGGTCTATTTCAATCCCGTACCCATGACTGAGTCATGGCTGTGGGCGGGACAGGTCCAAGCAAATGCTGCATGAAGTAAATAGCCTGTGGACAAAGCCTGATGACTTAATGTGAACAGTCACCAACCGCCAAAATCCAGACAGATGGAATACATCCCAAATTGGGGTGCATAGCAAGGTGGAGGTCAACCACCGACCAATTCAATGAAGAAAAAACAAAAAGCCAGCACCAAATGTGCACTGCGGCACTAAACATTCCAAACTGTACTTATTTTAAAAATTTTGAGATTTTTGGCAAAAAATTGCAATTTCTTGAGCTGCTTCGCCACGTCACGGCAAATCTCATTTGAAGCAGTCCTACACTAAAATATTTTTATAAAATGTGCCATACGGCCTCACATATGAATGGTAGAACTGCTCTTAGCAGCACTCACCTGGTCTATTTCAATCCCGTACCCATGACTGAGTCATGGCTGTGGGCGGGACAGGTCCAAGCAAATGCTGCATGAAGTAAATAGCCTGTGGACAAAGCCTGATGACTTAATGTGAACAGTCACCAACCGCCAAAATCCAGACAGATGGAATACATCCCAAATTGGGGTGCATAGCAAGGTGGAGGTCAACCACCGACCAATTCAATGAAGAAAAAACAAAAAGCCAGCACCAAATGTGCACTGCGGCACTAAACATTCCAAACTGTACTTATTTTAAAAATTTTGAGATTTTTGGCAAAAAATTGCAATTTCTTGAGCTGCTTCGCCACGTCACGGCAAATCTCATTTGAAGCAGTCCTACACTAAAATATTTTTATAAAATGTGCCATACGGCCTCACATATGAATGGTAGAACTGCAGGGCAGGGGGGTACAGTGCCAGGGTTGTGGGTCAGTGTACAGGAAAGGAAGCCTCACTTTCTATCCCTCCTAATGGGGAAATGCAGCGAGGAAGTCCCTGAGGTTAGCTACACAGACGCTGTTATCTTCTGTAGCTGTTAAAATCTCTTTCCACGGACCTGACTGTCACCTATGGCTCTGAGCCTGCTGTTATTAGCCCTTACAAGGGCTAATAGAAACTTCTATCCCTATTCTGTATAGCGCTGTGTGTAGAGCGTACACAGCAGTATCGGAGACAGGAGCTACGCCAGCGGTGACTGACACCCAGACGCAGAAGGCAGATAATGGCGTCCGGACGGGCAGATACCCGTTTTTATAATGCAGGGACATGTGACATGGACATCCTATCACACATGCCGTTGCTTCTCTGGCTAAAAGTCCACTTAGCTGTGTGTGTGTCTGGGATTGGCTGACATGCTGGCCCGCCCCACTACACGCGCGCGCTTAGGGAAGGAAGACAAGGAAAAAAAGAAAAAAAATGTCGATCGCCATTATCCCAGCAGCAGTGATCTGAATGCGCTGTTCCCGCACACTATACGCTGAAATTTCATAATAGTGTGAGTCACAGAGTGACTTACACTTTTACAGCGGAAAGCCAGCTAGTAATTAGCTTGGCTTTTTGCTGCTAGAACCGTTCTCGAACGTAACTAGAACTATCGAGCTTTAGCAAAAAGCTCGAGTTCTAGTTCGATCTAGAACAGCCCCCAAAATCACTCGAACCGCGAACTGGAGAACCACGAACCACGAACCGCGCTCAACTCTAGTAGTCACACATAGGCCCCCGCATAACACCATCCCTCACCTAGGTCACATACAGCTGACCTGAAACCCTAGTCACCCCCCTCAGGGCAAGACAGGCACACCAGTGGGCGGGACCAGGTGGTTAGGAAACGCCCACCTAGGGGTCTAGACAGACCGGGGCGGAAAAACAAACAGATGAAGTTGTAGTTCAAGTGGAGAGGAGTGTGGGCTGGAGCTTGGTGTATCTCCAGCAGAGGAGAAGTCCAAGTTGAACGGTGCCAGGGTCGGAGCGCTGGCACCTTGGCTAAGTGACAGACGGTGGTCTCTGTCTGCAGGAGATGGGAAGATGGCTCGGCAGATCCGAGGAGGACCGGAGCAGGGTTGGAGCCCGCCGGTACCAGTACCAGAGACCCGACTGGAAACCGTGCACAGAGGGGGTACTCGGACCCTGAAGCCAGGACCGGCACCAACGGCTTAGCTAATCAACCAATTGAGGGCAGGATTACAGGTCCTTTCCCAACCAAAGCAAAGTCCCAAAAGCAGACAACCACCCACAGATAGGGATAGGGCAACTGCCAGGGCCCATAGATCCCACGGGTCAGCGTCAGCGGGCATGGCTCCTCAGGCACACAGAAAGTCGGGAGAGGACTCCCGTGTTTCACACCGGGAAGTCCAAACACACAACCACAACCAGTGCAGAGGAAGAGACAGCGACCACCAGACCGGGTGGGGGACCCAGAAGAATCTGCAGCATGTGACCCGAGTAGATAAAGGGCAGAGACGCCAGGACTCTGCCACCCTTTTGTTCCTGGATACCGACAACGCAACATGGCCAGCCAACCAGCAGTGGAGGAGCCCGTGCCAGGAACAGCCGATTGGGTGGAAGCCGAGCCCGAGCGCATGTGCCGCAGGATTCAAGCTCAGGCCAGCTTCTTGCTGAAGCGATAGACGGCCGAGATGGCGGAGCTGGCTGCAGCCGTTCGGGCCCATGAAGTGGAAGCGACCTCGGAGGAGCGGGTAAGCGACCCACGCCCCTATGTCCCTCCGTGACCGGCCCAGCAGGCTGAGGGGCCCGGTCTGCCCCAGTCCCCCACGCCGCCTCCCTCGCTGCCCGTACCTGCTGCCGGCACCCCGCTCGGTCCGCTGCCACAAGCCATGGCAGTGGTATCCGTTCCATCCGCCCGTGAGGACCCGCCAGTGGAACCCTCAGGCCGTGAGCACATCACCGCCCCGCCACCCATGCCAGCACCACGCCAGACCAAAGCCTGGAAGGCACCCCGTCCGACCCCAAGCCTGGCCGCGACCCTGATGATATCACCCCTGGTCCCGGAGAAAGCAGCACCCGTGATGACGGCGGCCCCAGCAGTCCGCCCAGCCGCAGTGGAGACAGCCCCCGACTGGAAGTCAGCGCCACAAGAGACGCTGACCGCTCCCAAGTCCCCGACCTCAGCTGAGGCGCAGCGGGGATGCACCTGTGGGGCAGAAGAGTGGGCCACGACACAGCGGAGCCTCCATTGCCAGTGATGCCGGTCGTAGCCGGCACGGAGGGAGTCCGGCTGGGCCCATCCAGCGCAGGTGGAAGCAGAGCATGCAGCAAGTGCTCCGTATTGGGAACGGCAGCGGCGCCAGCTGAGCAAAGAGATAGTGGCCCGCGAAAAGAGGAAGGCGGAGGTACTTTCCCGGACATACAGTTAGGTCCAGAAATATTTGGACAGTGACACAATTTTCGCGAATTGGGCTCTGCATGCCACCCCATTGGATTTGAAATGAAACCTCTACAACAGAATTCAAGTGCAGATTGTAACGTTGAATTTGAAGGTTTGAACAAAAATATCTGATAGAAATTGTAGGAATTGTACACATTTCTTTACAAACACTCCACATTTTAGGAGGTCAAAAGTAATTGGACAAATAAACCAAACCCAAACAAAATAATTTTATTTTCAATATTTTGTTGCGAATCCTTTGGAGGCAATCACTGCCTTAAGTCTGGAACCCATGGACATCACCAAACGCTGGGTTTCCTCCTTCTTAATGCTTTGCCAGGCCTTTACAGCCGCAGCCTTCAGGTCTTGCTTGTTTGTGGGTCTTTCCGTCTTAAGTCTGGATTTGAAGTGAAAGTAAGTGAAATGCATGCTCAATTGGGTTAAGATCTGGTGATTGACTTGGCCATTGCAGAATGTTCCACTTTTTTGCACTCATGAACTCCTGGGTAGCTTTGGCTGTATGTTTGGGGTCATTGTCCATCTGTACTATGAAGCGCCGTCCGATCAACTTTGCGGCATTTGGCTGAATCTGGGCTGAAAGTATATCCCTGTACACTTCAGAATTCATCCGGCTACTCTTGTCTGCTGTTATGTCATCAATAAACACAAGTGACCCAGTGCCATTGAAAGCCATGCATGCCCATGCCATCACATTGCCTCCACCATGTTTTACAGGGGATGTGGTGTGCCTTGGATCATCTGCCGTTCCCTTTCTTCTCCAAACTTTTTTCTTCCCATCATTCTGGTACAGGTTGATCTTTGTCTCATCTGTCCATAGAATACTTTTCCAGAACTGAGCTGGCTTCATGAGGTGTTTTTCAGCAAATTTAACTCTGGCCTGTCTATTTTGGAATTGATGAATGGTTTGCATCTAGATGTGAACCCTTTGTATTTACTTTCATGGAGTCTTCTCTTTACTGTTGACTTAGAGACAGATACACCTACTTCACTGAGAGTGTTCTGGACTTCAGTTGATGTTGTGAACGGGTTCTTCTTCACCAAAGAAAGTATGCGGCGATCATCCACTACTGTTGTCATCCGTGGACGCCCAGGCCTTTTTGAGTTCCCAAGCTCACCAGTCAATTCCTTTTTTCTCAGAATGTACCCGACTGTTGATTTTGCTACTCCAAGCATGTCTGCTATCTCTCTGATGGATTTTTTCTTTTTTTTCAGCCTCAGGATGTTCTGCTTCACCTCAATTGAGAGTTCCTTAGACCGCATGTTGTCTGGTCACAGCAACAGCTTCCAAATGCAAAACCACACACCTGTAATCAACCCCAGACCTTTTAACTACTTCATTGATTACAGGTTAACGAGGGAGACGCCTTCAGAGTTAATTGCAGCCCTTAGAGTCCCTTGTCCAATTACTTTTGGCCCCTTGAAAAAGAGGAGGCTATGCATTACAGAGCTATGATTCCTAAACCCTTTCTCCGATTTGGATGTGAAAACTCTCATATTGCAGCTCGGAGTGTGCACTTTCAGCCCATATTATATATATAATTGTATTTCTGAACATGTTTTTGTAAACAGCTAAAATAACAAAACTTGTGTCACTGTCCAAATATTTCTGGCCCTGACTGTATAATGAAAAAGACCATCTCTGGAACGCCACCTTCCGGGTACGGGGCCCAACGTACCAAGGCCAGATCCGGCACTTCAACCCCCAGAAGGGATGGGGCTATATCTATGAGCCGGGCCTGGAAGCCGAGATCTTTATGTCCCGGAGGGATGTGGCACCTCATCTACCTGTCGGCCACCCAGACCGGGACCTGGAGCCTGGAGAGTTAGTTTCATATACCCGGCATTGCAGAGAGAGGGGATGGTTCGCCCTAGATGTAAAAAGATGGGTGAGCGAGGGAGAAAGATACTACCTCCGCCCCTCTCCGCCGCTCTCCAGCCCCGAGGATGACAAGTAGGTAGCGAAACCCCGGCTACCCCAAGTGAGTCCCCGTTGGGACTGTTAACCCTGTAAAGTTCCCGTTTAAAAGTTTTAAAAATGGACCATGGCCGTGAACTGGCAGACCAACCCAAAAACTATTGGGCCTTGTAAATAGTCCCTGACTAACCTTCTCACCCTGCTGCAGTCTCTGGAAAGGCTGATTGGAGGAAGGGCCTGCGGCGGAGTCGGCCGAGGTCCCGTCTCCACCAAAACCGGTGACTACACTCCGGGTCAGGAGTCCCCTGGTTATGGGGCCCTTGAAAAAGACTGCAGGGTAAGGAACTTTTTACCCGGCCTGTAAGGGCAACACCCGGACCTGTCCTGGACTCGGGCAAGGGGTGCGCACCAGTGCTTAGTGGTGGCACCAGGGGGCAGGTTGTTTTGGATGGGGATGAGGTGAGAAGGACCCGGTCTGTCCCGTTCCGGTTTTGCATGTGTAACGTTTAAGAAAAGTGCCTCCCATAAGAGAAGAAAAACAAAATGTACCACTGTTAGTATACTTGTAAATGTTATATTTTTTCTCTTTTCAGTTCCTGTTAAAATAAATGTTGGTGGTCGGACGACAGCCCGCGGATGGTCTGTATTAAACCAAGGGGGAATGTGACGCCCTGTAAAAATCAGGTAGTCACACATAGGCCCCCGCATAACACTATCCCACACCTAGGTCATATACAGCCGACCTGAAACCTTAGTCACCCCTCTCAGGGCAAGACAGGCACACCAGTGGGCGGGACCAGGTGGTTAGGAAACACCCACCTAGGGGTCTAGAAAGCCCGGGGCGAGAAAACAAACAGATGAAGTTGTAGTTCAAGTTGAGAGGAGTGTGGGCTGGAGCTAGGTGTAGCTCCAGCAGAGGAGAAGTCCAAGTTGAACGGTGCCGGGGTCGGAACCCTGGTACCTTGGCTAGGTGGCAGACGGTGGTCTCCGTCAGCAGTAGACGGAAAGACGGCTCGGCAGATCCGAGGAGGACTGGAGCAGGGTTGGAAACCGCCGGTACCAACACCGGAGACCCGACCGGAAACCGTGCACAGAGGGTGTACTCGGACCCTGAAGCCAGGACCGGCACCAACGGCCTAGCTAATCAACCGATTGAGGGCAGGATAACAAGTCCTGTCACAACCAAAGTCCGAAAAGCAGACAACCACCCACAGATAGGGATAGGCCAACCGCCAGGGCCCATAGATTCCACGGGTCAGCGTCATCGGGCACGGCTCCTCAGGCACACAGAAAGCCGGGAGCGGACTCCCGTGTTCCACACCAGGAAGTCCAAACACACAACCACAACCAGTGCAGAAGAAGAGACAGCAACCACCAGCCCGGGTGGAGAACCAGAGTACAACCGGCCGCGGTGGCAGGCTACCAGCACCTTGGTTTACCAAAAGACTCATGTGATTCATTTGCTTTTGCGTAATTGTACCGCCCCGCGGGCTGGGCTGCGACCGCCGAGCCGCTCCGATTCGTGCTCGCACTACGGGTGGTGGGTCGAGCCTTTCACGAACCCGGGGGACACGTCGCTCTGCAAGGGAGTTGGCGCTAAACGCGGGGATTTGGGTGTTTGGTTTGAAATGATAGTTCGTGACGCCACCCACGGGTTGTGGTGATTGTAGACACCACCGCTGCGGTGAAGGTATGGGGACCCCCGGGAGCGGTCTAGTGGCGCAGCTAGGTGTTGACCCCTCCGTGGGTAGGGGATGTTGGTCCCGAGGTCTGGCGGGCCGGGGCCCGGGTGCAGGGTATGGTGTTGCGGTGCAGCGCGGCGCGGTGCCTGATGGCACTGGTGTACTCACTCTGACACAAGACACTGGAGTCACTGGTAAACCAAACGGAGTGATGAACGGGGCCCGCAGCCAGCTGCAGCTTTTCCCAGATTAGGTTGGTGGTGTCCTCCTTTCACCTGCACCTCTGTGTGTGAATTTTGACTCCTGTGCCTAGATACCGGTAGTCCACTCCCCGACTTGTATCTGTCGTAGGAGCCTGTTTGCCCGCAGACACTGAGCCTTTGGATCTCTTGGCGGTGGCACTTATCCGGAATGGTTGGGCTGTTGCCTTCAATTGGGACTTAGGTGGGAATGAACCCCTGAGGTCCAGACCGCAATCAGTTAATTTAACTATGTTGGTGGCTTCTAGCCTAGTTCAGGGTCTGAGTACCTTGCCTGGTGCTTCGGTATCCAGTTGGCTCCCCAGTTCGGTTCCGGCGGGCCACTACCCTGTCCCGGTCCCTTACGGTTCCGCCGGTCATTTTCCCGGTCTCCGGCAGGTGACCACTACCCTCTGCCTCCTTGCCAATGGTGCCTGGGCTCCGACCCAGCCGCCGGTAGTCTTTGGCAGGCCTGAGCGTAGGTCTGCCTGTGAAATCAACCTCCCTCCTTCACTGTCAAAACTACTCTGCTCCAACTTGAACTTGACTACTTAGGTTCCCGCCTCCAGGCCTGTGAACTCCTTGGTGGGTGGAGCCAACCACCTGGCTCCACCCCCCTGGTGTGGACATCAAACCTGGAGGGTGGTGACAAGGCTGTTAAGTTTGACTGGTGTTACCTAACTGGGAGGGGGGTGTGGTGTTGTGTGTGACTACCTGGGACGACCTGACTAGTCCAGGGCGTCACATAACTAACCATCCCCTGCTATGTCCAGGCGCGCGAGCCCCTGCCATTGCCATACCTTGCACAGAGACACTGGGCCCCGGGGCAACCATCCCTACCCACAGAGGGGTTATCATCTGGCTGCCATTACATCTCCCCCGGGTATCCCACAACAGCAGTGGTGGTGTCCCACTTCACCACACACCATGGGTGGCATCACGAACCAAATACGGTCCAGGCCGTACAACTACGTCCCCCTTTTCATTTGGCGTGTCTGCGTGTTTCCCGGGTCCAGAGAATCCCTCGAGCCACGCAGCGGGTCCGGATCTGAGCAGCGCCGGCTGCTGGCACGGGGGCGGCACAGTCAGGCAGTCTGTGTACGCTGATGTAACAGTAGGAGGAAAGACGCAGCTGCAATGTCACAACACAGATTAATGAAAACCTTCCAAAAGGCCTCTAGAAAATCCATGACGTCGGAGGTGACTGGATCTTTTCCCTCCCACAGAGGATTGATTCAAACGAGAGCCTCCCCACCAAGCTGAGACATCAGGAATACCACTTTCACCCACTCTGAAGGGAACTAATGTGGCAAGAGTTCAAAATGCAGGGAGAACTGATTGATGAACCCTCAGCATTGCTTGGGATTGCCATCAAATCACGGTGGAGCAGATAAACAGGGCCAGGATTCTGCTGGAGATGCAGGCTGGACAGGTGCCAAAGGACCAGCCGGACACAGATCGTTAGGATAGGTGTTAACAGTCCGCAGGAAGGACAGAATCTTTTCTTGCTGTTCCCACATCTGCGACATCTCCTGGTACAGTGCTGGCTGCGAGAGGGTAGTAAAATCAATAGAATTCATTGCCTGCGCAAACTGTAGCGCTCGTGGCTGATTTAGGGGCAGAGAGCGGGGTTAGCGAACTCACTGGACGACAAGGGGACCTGGGCTTACCCTTTAGTGGGAAGGGCTTAACTAAGTGTTCCCTGTGCCTAGACTTTATATAGTGATCTCTGAAAATAGCGGCTCTTAGGGCTGCTTTCCTCTTACTGTGTCCACAGCTGAACAGATCCTTTTTCCTCACAAAAGTCCCCCATGACTGGTTGACACCGGACTTATTGGCTAAAGTTTCTCTTACCACAGGTATCACTTACTAGCTGACGTTGTCCAACTGCTCGTTGTCCAACTGCCCCCGAGCCTAACAATATCAGTCAGCAGCCGCCCAGAATGGCTGCATACATTAGATGCGACTGTTCTGGGACAGTAACCCGCTCTTCCCGATTTGCCCTGGTGCGTTGGCAAATCGGGGTAATAAGGAGTTATTGGCAGCCCATAGCTGCCACTAAATCCTAGATTAATCATGTCAGGCGTCTCCCCAAGATACCTTCCATGATTAATCTGTAAATTACAGTAAATAAACACACACAACTGAAAAATCCTTTATTAGAAATAAAAAACACAAACACATTCCCTGGTTCACCACTTTTATCAGCCCCAAAAAGCCCTCCATGTCCGGCGGAATCCAGGATGGTCCAGTGTCGCTTCCAGCTGTGCTGCATGGAGGTGACCGGAGCAGCAGAAGAAACCGCCGCACCTGTCACCTCCACGCAGCAAATGAAGAGAGCCGCCTGATCGGCTGAGCTGTCACTGAGGTTACCTGGATCTAGCGGTGGATGCAGCGGTGGCCGCGAGTAACCTCAGTGACAGCTCAGCTGATCGCGATACTCACCTCAGTTGCTGCGTGGAGCTGACTGGAGCGGCGGTGAGTAGCGCGATCAGCTGAGCTGTCACTGAGGTTACCCGCGGCCACCGCTGCATCCACCGCTAGATCCAGGTAACCTCAGTGACAGCTCAGCCGATCACGCGGCTCTCTTCATTTGATGCGTGGAGGTGACAGGAGCGGATGTGTCTTCTGCTGCTCCGGTCACCCCCATGCAGCAGAGCTGGAAGCGACGCTGGACCATCCTGGATTCCGCCGGACATGGAGGGCTTTTTGGGGCTGATAAAAGTGGTGAACCAGGGAATGTGTTTATTAGAAATAAAAAATACAAAGGATTTTTCAGTTGTGTGTGTTTATTTACTGTAATTTACAGATTAATCATGAAAGGTATCTCGGGGAGATGCCTGACATGATTAATCTAGGATTTAGTGGCAGCTATGGGCTGCCAATAACTCCTTATTACCCCGATTTGCCAACGCACCAGGGCAAATCGGGAAGAGCCGGGTACTGTCCCAGAACAGTCGCATCTAATGTATGCGGCCATTCTGGGCGGCTGCTGACTGATATTGTCAGGCTGGGGGGCTCCCCATAACGTGGAGCTCCCCATCCTGAGAATACCAGCCTTCAGCCGTATGGCTTTATCTGGCTGGTATTAAATTAGGGGGGAACCGCACGCCGTTTTTTTTAATTATTTATTTATTTATTTCTATACTGCATAGTGACACGCCCACCGGCTGCTCTGATTGGGTGCAGTGAGACACCTGTCACTCAGCGTGGGGGCGTGTCTCACTGCAACCAATCATAGGCGCCGGTGGGCGGGGAAAGCAGGGAATACGAGATTGTTTAATGAGCGGCCGGCTTTTTCAAATTAGAAAAAGCCGCCGGAGCAGTGTGAACGCCGTGCAGCGCTGGTGATCGGGGATTGGTGAGTATGAGAGAGGGGGGGACACTTCAGTCACTCGGGGGATTAGCGGTCACCGGTGAATCCTTCACAGGTGACCGCTAATCAGTACACGGCACACAAACAGAGCCGCGGCATGACAAGGAAGTCGGGTGAAGTTCACCCGAGTTCATTCTCATCCCGCTACTCTGTCTTCCGACATGTAGTAACGACATTTTGCATCACACATGGACATTTCTCGGAAGATCAAATAACATGCACGTGTGCCTTTAAACATAAAAAAACATATGTGCACGTTTGGTCGTATCTCCGGTATGTACGGAAACGGACCAAACACGCACGTTTTAAACGGATGTGTGTTGCAGGCCTAAGGCCTCTGCCACATTCACGTGAAAATCACTCACGTGCCGAGAGACACGTATTTTCCCTGCGTGTTGCGTGCAGGTAAGTACGTGTCTGTGGTACGTGCGGGACACGTGTGTTCTACATGTGCTATCCGCGATAGCACACGTAGAAGCGGTAATTAACTTACTCACCTGGTCCTTCCTGCTGTCCGCGCTGCTGTCCGTGGTGCTGATCC
Source organism: Anomaloglossus baeobatrachus (assembly GCF_048569485.1). Taxonomy (NCBI): domain Eukaryota; kingdom Metazoa; phylum Chordata; class Amphibia; order Anura; family Aromobatidae; genus Anomaloglossus; species Anomaloglossus baeobatrachus. The sequence continues at coordinate 264,624,901 of NC_134354.1, read as the reverse complement.
TCGGTCTCCAGCCCTCCTGACTCCCCGCTGCTGCTGCTGCCAGGCAGTGAAGTGAATATTAAATGAGAATAATGAGCGGCGGTCGGCAGCAAGAGGCAGCAAGAGGCAGAGACAGGAGGGCTGGAGAAGGTGAGTTAATGTTTTTTTTTTTTTCACTGACACGTGTATTTTTTTTGGCGCGTGTCACACGGGACCGCATCCACACTACACCCGTGTGGTACGGGTGCGGGCCGTGTGACACCCGTGCTGCCGGAGAAAACACTGACATGTCAGCGCTTTGAAAAACGCACACACGTACAAACGCACACGGACACACGTTCCGTGTGGTTTTACGTGTGTGTGCCTGCTACAATAGGGTAGCATTGCTTAACGTGCCTCCGTGACGCCGGTACGTGTAAAAAATGACAAACACGTGCCGGCGGCACGGATGTGTGTCGCAGGCCTAAAGCAGCTTTTTGAAAGGGAAGTTGCTAACGAAGTTGCTGTAAAGTCCTCTTTACACACTGAGACTTTGGTGCACAGCGGGAAACAAAGGACCAAGGAATGGTCCTGAACAATTTGTAGCGATCAGCAACTTCACAGCAGGGGCCAGGTCGCTGATGTGTTTCACACACTGCAATGTCGCTGGGGAGGTCGCTATAACGTCACAAAACCGGTGACGTTACAGCGATGTCGTTTGCGATGTTGCAGTGTGTAAAGCCACCTTAAAAGAGCTTTAAATAGGTTTGTGCCAAGATTAGTTGTTATCTTGTTATCCCCTATCCACAGGGGTGGCAAGGGTCTGAATGTAGAGGCAATTGGGGGTGGCAAGGGTCTGAATGTAGAGGCATTTGGCAATGCACACCTTCACTCCATTCATTCTTAGAGGGAGTGTCAGAGATTGCCCCTATGGATAGGGGGTCGGATAACTTCTAATCTTGGTACATATACTTTAAATCATTTTGATCAATTTGTTTTCATGATTTATTATGTTTGCTTATATAAAGTCATCATATTATGCAGCGTATACATACATTGTTATCACTCTCTTTCTCCGCTGGGACTCATAATCTAAATTCCCTATCTTTATGTGTTTGGATTGTGGGAGGAAATCACACAAACATGGGAGAACATACAGACTCCATGTCCAATGATGTGTAGTGTAGTCAGAGGTACCGCATGTGAATGCAGAGTCCTGACCGAAGTCCGTGTAAACTGCTGTGTAGTTTACGTTTTCACTAACTGGTTGCTGATGATTTTATCTTGTTGAATCCCTTGGGTGACACATTTATGCCTTGTCACTTTAGTGATAATTACAATTTACATTTAGAGCAATGCCATTGATACAGCATATCTTCAGGCTATTGTGAGTATAGGAGGATGGGGAATTGCTTCCTGTGTTATCTTACTGTCCTCCACCCTTAACATTCTTGTTACTGAACACTCTTGGTCAGGGACATGATAAAGAGGAGGCCTTGTCTGTCTCCTTGTGACATTCAGAGAACTGTAAAGGCCCCTTTACACACTGAGACTTTCAGCGATCCCAACCTGGGCAGGATCGCTATAAAGTCTCTGGTGAGCTGTCAAACAGGTAAACCTGGCCAACGACGCAACAGCGATCCGGACCTGCAGAACGACCTAGCTAGTCATTGGGGACGTTGTAAAGCAGCTTTTTGAAAGGGAAGTCGCTAACAAAGTCGCTGTAAAGTCCCCTTTACACACTGAGACTTTGCTGCACATCGGGAAACAAAGGACCAAAGAATGGTCCTGAACGATTTGTAGCGATCAGCAACTTCACAGCAGGGGCCAGGTCGCTGATGTGTTTCACACACTGCAATGTCGCTGGGGAGGTCGCTATAACGTCACAAAACCGGTGACGTTACAGCGATGTCGTTTGCGATGTTGCAGTGTGTAAAGCCACCTTTAGGATTTCAAAATAACAATGGCCTGATTATCTCTGATGTAATTCCACTATGTGCTTGAAACAGTGCTGAAATCGTACAGGGCTTATCCAGCCTAAAGCCGGATGGCCATCACTATTCACTATCTCTCCTGTTTCTTCCAGACCTCAGACTGCTGAGCACTCCTCTATCAGAGAGCTATTTCCAGATGTCACTAGTGGTGGCCTATCACTTAGAGAACAAGGTCAGCATTCTGAAAATAGCAATTATGAAATAATTGGATTGAATCCTTATCTCCACCAATAATTATCTGGTAGGGACCACATGCACAGTAAACTGTTCGACAACCCTGTCGATATCAGCAGGTTCAGCCTACAGCAATGTAAGCAAAATCTGTAGTCACTCTATAGCAGGGGTCTCAAACTCAGCTGGGTGTATGGGCCGCACAGAGGAAAAAAAATAATTTGGGGGGCCGCATTCTTTGCAGGACAAAGTGACATTTTTATTGGTACCATATATAATATATATATTTTATTTTTTTTTACACACCTTCGGATTACTGATTTTGAACATTTTCACTTGTTCATTATAGCAAACGTGCACATTCTTTGTTTAAATATAAACTTTTTTTTTACATTTTATCCCTTTCTTGTAACTAATAGTCTTACAATTAGCACTATATAAAAATTTTGACCAACATCTTTTAGTAATGTTCCCCATATTGTTGTAACGTGCCCATCCTTGTCCCCTTGTAGTATTGTGCCCCATCCCACAGTAATGTGCCCATCCTTGTCCCTTGTAGTATTGTGCCCCATCCCACAGTAATGTGCCCATCCTTGTCCCCTTGTAGTATTGTGCCCCATCCCACAGTAATGTGCTCATCCTTGTCCCCTTGTAGTATTTTACCCCATCCTAGTCCTTATCCAACAGTAATGTGCCCATCCTTCTCCCCTTGTAGTATTGTGCCCCATCCCACTGTAATGTGCTCATCCTTGCCCCCTTGTAGTATTGTACCCCATCCTAGTCATTATCCCACAGTAATGTGCTCATCCTCGTCCCCTTGTAGTATTGTACCCCATCCTGGTCCCAATCCCACAGTAATGTGCTCATTTTTGTCCCCATCCTAAAGTAATGTTCCCCATCCTTGTCCCCTTGTAGTATTGTGCCCCATCCCACAGTAATGTGCTCATCCTTGTCCCCTTGTAGTATTGTACCCCATCCTAGTCCTTATCCCACAGTAATGTGCCCATCCTTCTCCCCTTGTAGTATTGTGCCCCATCCCACAGTAATGTGCTCATCCTTGCCCCCTTGTAGTATTGTACCCCATCCTAGTCCTTATCCCACAGTAATGTGCTCATCCTTGTCCCCTTGTAGTATTGTACCCCATCCTGGTCCCAATCCCACAGTAATGTGCTCATCCTTGTCCCCATCCTAAAGTAATGTTCCCCATCCTTGTCCCAATTTTGTAGTAATGTGTTCATCCTTGTCCCCATGTTATAGTAATGTGTTCATCCTTGTCCCCATCCTATAATAATGTCCCCATTCTATAGTAATGTGTCCATCCTTGTCCCCCATCTTATAGTAATGTTCCCCATCCTTGTCCCCTTGTAGCAATGTCCCCATCCTATAGTACTGTCCCCATTCTATAGTAATGTGCCCATTTTTTAGTAATGTGCCAACCTTGTCCCCACCCTATAGTAATGTCCCCAGCATTATCCCTATTCTATAGTAATGTTTCTCATCCTTGTCCCCTTGTAGTAATGTCCCTATCCTACAGTAATGTGCCCTGTCCCCATCCTGTAGTAATGTCCCCATCCTATAGTACTGTGCCCATCCTAGTCCCCATCCTTTAGTACTGTGCCCACCTTGTCCCCATCCTATAATAATGTCCCCAACCTTGTCCCCATTCTATAGTCATGTGCCCATCCTAGTCCCTATCCTATAGTAATGTCCCCATACTATAGTAATAATGTCCCCATCCAATAGTATTGTGCCCATCCTTGTAATGTCCCCAGCCTTATCCCCATCCCATAGTAATGTGCGCACTTTGTCCCCATCCTGTAGTAATGGGTCAGCAGCTCCCCTCACTAGGCTACAGACGCCGGAGTGAAGCTGAGGGGAGTGGTCTGCGACCCCCAGATCCACAGTGATTGGAGAGATCGGTCACAAGGCCGGTCTCTCCAATCAGAGCTGGGGGCGGGTGAAACACAGGTCACCCAGCTCTGGCCAATGATCAGGGCTACAGCTGCACTGATCTTGGCTGGATTTCAATGTTTCAGCGATTTTCAATGGCTGAAACATTAGTGCCTGTGATTGGCTGAGCGGCGTTCATCAGCCAATCACAGCCTCTGTAGGTCTGGGAAGGACACACCACCCCTCCTGAGGTCCCCTCCTCCTCGAATCTAATGCAGCGATCGTAGCTACCGGGGCTGCGATTTCGCCATGACGTCATTGGTCCTTAAGTACCAGGGAGCCATAACGTACCCAGTATGTCATAGGTCGCTAAGGGGTTAACGTCCAATACACACACACACACACACACACACCAGTCTTCTCACCTGTCCCACGCTCCCTCCGCTGCCTCATCTCTGCTTCGTGCGGCCCCCAGGCCCGTGCCCCTGGTCACTATCGCGGCAGCTGCAGTGTCACTGTCAGTGATTTATGTGAGATGATTGTATTGCCGGCGCGAGAGCGCAGCCCCAGCAACACATTCATCTGACATAAAGTGCAGATGTGGCGCCCTGGACAAGCCAGGGGCCACAGGTAATTACACCACCACACCCTACACCCCGGTTAGGCACACCAAAGCCAGAACACAAAACCCTTGTTGCCTTCCTTCAGGGGCTGATGTCCACACCAGGGGGTGGAGCCAGGCAGTTGGTCTCCACCCACCAAGGAGTTCACAGTCCTGGAGGAGGGAACAACAGTCAGATTAGTTGTGGAGGAGCAAGTGTGAGGAGCAAAGTGGTAGTTGAGCGATCTGAAGTTGGTCCAAGTGTGTGGCCCGGACGGAGCAGCAAGGCTGGCAGACGGTGGTGACCGTCTGCAGGAGTGGCCTATCGGAGTTTACCGTAAGGACCGTGGACGGGCGTTGGCCCGGCGGTACCGGACCGGTACACAAGGAGAAGCCAGCACCATTGGCAGGGGCTTTTCGGACCCCGGCAAGGCTAGGAGTCACCGTGAATTTGCCGAATCCGTTAGTGAAGGGGACCTCCTGGGTTTCCAAACAGTCAAGTCCCGACAGAAGGCAACAGTCCAACCCAGTGAGAGAGACACCGCCACCGCCAAGGCAACCGTTTCTCAGGGCCAGCGCCTGCAGGTAAAAGGGGCTCCTCCGGCCCACATCCAAGCCGGGGAGCGGGTTACCGGTGGGAACCCATTGGAACCGTCAGAAGTACATAGGTGCAGGGAAAGGCAGTCACCGTCAACCTGCCGGGAAAAAGCAACAGCATACGTCCGTGGGACCCGTCTTTCCAGCCGTGTGTTTTACCGAGAACTGTGTCATCGTCTCAGGCTGAGTGAGTACCACCGTGCCGTGCGGCACAGCGCTGCCCCTGCGACCCTGCACCTCACCAGGCCCCGCAACCCGCCTGCCATCCATCATCCATCCCTACCCCATCACCGGGTCCCGGGACAGCAAAACCCCCTACCCACGGAGGGGAGAACTAACAACTCAGCTGCTCCCTGTCACCGCTCCCGGGATCCCCGTCCAGAGCAGCGGTGGTGTCACCAAAATCACCACAACCGTGGGTGGCGTCACGGACAATATCCAAATCCCCCCCACAATCAAACCCCCCTTTCACTCACGGGCAAGGAACGCCGCTCTAGTCCCCAGGATCCGGCCCACCGCTCGAGCCACCACCGAGCCGCAGCAGCAGTAGCCGTGCCAGACCCGAGCAGTGGGAGAGCGCAGCATCACCTCCTCCGCCCGCGACAACTTGGCATCACGAACAGGATCTTACCGCTCTGCCGTCTGGTAGAGGTGCGCCTTGTTACCGCCGGAGGTGTCCGGCCGAAAAATTTCAGAAGCCGCCATCTTTGGCGCGAAAAGTTCCTCGAGTAGTGGAGGCGGGAAGGCCAAAACCCCGCCCCTGTAGAGGAGGAGCCAGAAAGAGGCTAAGGGGGATGAAATGGCAGCTGGTCGCATGTGAGCGGGCTATAAAAGCAGGGACGCAAGGACCTTGTGGCCATCTTGCTGCTAGTTCCTGGAAAGCATCATTGCTGAGATGTCCGCTCCAGCTAACAACAGCGAGACCCCCGCGCCCGGCACAGCGGCGTGGATGGAGGACCGAACTGCCCCGCTGAGTCATCGTCTGCAAGCCCGGATGCAGCTCCTCCTGGAGGAGTGGGAGGCCGACATGGCAGACGTGGTGGCTGCTATGCGAAGATGCGAGGTGGAGGAAGATTTGGAGGAACGGGTAAGAGACCCACGTCCCTGTATTCCCGAGGGATCGGCCACTGCGGCTGAGGGGCCCGGCCTACACCCGTTCACCCTGCTGCCTACCCCGCTACCCGCGTTAGCCGCTGCCGCCCCGCCACTAGGCCCGGTACCTGTCCAACCGGTAGCGGTACCCTGCCCGTCCGCCCAAGCGGACCAACCGGCTGCAGACGCCCGGGGCAGCCCTGAACTGCTTCCTCAGAGGCCACCGGAGCTGAGGCCCCTTAATGAAAATGTGTTGGAGGCCCCGGCAGTGATTGCGCCGGGTTCCGTGCCCGAGCCCGGGACGGTGTCGTGGATGAGGGCCAGAGTAGTTGAGTTCAACCAACGTCAACAGAATCAGATTTTCCAGATGATGGAGCAGTGGACCAGTGAGGTGGAAGCGCTGGTGGCGACTATCCCGATGTATGCGATGGGAGCCGGCGTGATGGAGCCGACGGGTGACCCACGCCTCCATGTCCCACAGGGACCGGCCACTGCGGCTGGGGGGCCCAGTCCGGTCTCGGCTCTTGTATCGCCACTGCCATTACTTACGGGGCATCCCAGTGTTGGTCGACCTGATCTGCTGCACCGTGCTACAACAGTGGAGCCTGATGTGCCAAGGGCCGGGGACCCGGAGAATGCGGCACCCAGCGTCGAGCCCATCTCAGAGTTTGAGGGGGCAAGTGAGCGTCCCCGCTATGAAGGAGACCCGATGGTTTTCTACACCCCGTGCACTGGTGGGAACGGATACCGTGCACCCCTGTCACAACAGGAATGTCAGTGCATGTTTGATATGCTGGTGGCAGAGGATGGGTCCGCCTCAGCTGAAGAATCAGGGTAAGGGCAGCGGAATACCGTTGTCACCGTCCCCGTTGGGACCACAACATTGTGTGTTAAAAGTTGAGAAGTTTTGAATGATGAGTGCATAATATACCGAAAATTCATCTGATTGTCAACTGCTGATTGAAACCGGTCGTTGCCGGCACCGTTGTCCCCGTGGGGACCGTCTACAGTTTTACATAAGGAACTACTTATGAACATGCCTGAGAACTTGCAAGGCAACCACAAACTTGTGGCCTGTAAATAATTATTTTGTTACAGCTCCCACCGTTGCCGCCTCCGGAGAGGCAGATTGGAGGAAGGGCCCGCAGTGGAGTAGGCTGGGGCCCAGCCACCACCGGAACCGGTGGCGATCCTCTGGAGGGGAAGGACAGAACCCGCTCGGGTAACTGGCTGCAGGACTGGGGTCAAGGGGTGCTGCCTGTTTGTTTAGGGGCAGCATCAGGGCCAGGTTGCTTGGGTGGGAGAGAGCGGAAGTCGTAACCGTTTACCGTTTGCAACGTTTAAGTAAGAGTACCTCCCGATGTGGGAAGATGTTATTTTAATTGTATTGTCTGTTACCGTTATTTATATCTTTTTCAGTTGGTGAAAATAAAACCGGTGATGGACGGGCAGCCCGCGGACGGTCTGCATTTTGCTAAGGGGGAATGTGGCGCCCTGGACAAGCAAGGGGCCACAGGTAATTACACCACCACACCCTACAACCCGGTTAGGCACACCAAAGCCAGAACACAAAACCCTTGTTGCCTTCCTTCAGGGGCTGATGTCCACACCAGGGGGGGGAGCCAGGCGGTTGGTCTCCATCCACCAAGGAGTTCACAATCCTGGAGGAGGGAACAACAGTCAGATTAGTTGTGGAGGAGCAAGTGTGAGGAGCAAAGTGGTAGTTGAGCGATCTGAAGTTGGTCCGGGTGTGTGGCCCGGATGGAGCAGCAAGGTTGGCAGACGGTGGTGACCGTCTGCAGGAGTGGCCTATCGGAGTTTACCGTAAGGACCGTGGACGGACGGTGGCCCGGCGGTACCGGACCGGTACACAAGGAGAAGCCAGCACCATTGGCAGGGGCTTTTCGGACCCCGGCAAGGCTAGGAGTCGCCGTGAATTTGCCGAATCCGTTAGTGAAGGGGACCTCCTGGGTCTCCAAACAGTCAAGTCCCGACAGAAGGCAACAGTCCAACCGAGTGAGAGAGACACCGCCACCGCCAAGGCAACCGTTTCTCAGGGCCAGCGCCTGCGGGCAAAAGGGGCTCCTCCGGCCCACATCCAAGCCGGGGAGAGGGTTACCAGTGGGAACCCATTGGAACCGTCAGAAGTACATAGGTGCAGGGAAAGGCAGTCACCGTCAACCTGCCGGGGAAAAGCAACAGCAACCGTCCGTGGGACCCGTCTTTCCAGCCGTGTGTTTTACCGAGAACTGTGTCATCATCTCAGGCTGATTGAGTACCACCGTGCTGTGCGGCACAGCGCTGCCCCTGCGACCCTGCACCTCACCAGGCCCCGCAACCCGCCTGCCATCCATCATCCATCCCTACCCCATCACCGAGCCCCGGGACAGCAAAACCCCCTACCCACGGAGGGAAGAACTAACAATTCAGCTGCTCCCTGTCACCGCTGCCGGGATCCCCGTCCAGAGCAGTGGTGGTGTCACCAAAATCACCACAACCGTGGGTGGCGTCACGGACAATATCCAAATCCCCCCCACAATCAAACCCCCCTTTCACTCACGGGCGAGGAACGCCGCTCGAGTCCCCGGGATCCGGCCCACCGCTCGAGCCACCACCGAGCCGCAGCAGCAGTAGCCGTGCCGGACCCGAGCAGTGGAAGAGTGCAGCGTCACCTCCTCCGCCCGCGATACAGACAGTGGCTGCGGCCCCTTCACCTGCCGCGATAGTGAACAGGGGCACGGGCCTGGGGGCCGCACAAACTACCCTGAGGGGCCACATGCGGCTCGCGGGCCGCGTGTTTGAGACCCCTGCTCTATAGAGTCATTGAAACTGTGTAATTTGCAGTGATAAATGAATGCCACCATGTTTGTCTGTAACCAATCGCTTATTATGCTATACTATCCCTCACACTAGGGGTCCCTAGACTATCTCTAACCTCCAGATTACCCCTATTGGTGGGGATGCCAGAATCCCATGCTTGGCTAAGCTCCTAACCAAAACTGATCTAATTCACCCATCCCACCAGGGAAGGAAGGAGCAGAAGAGATGGTTTCAGACATCTGTGTTTCAGGTATGTGTGATATCCGTTTTTAACACGGATGCCACAAATACCCATGTTATTTTATTCTGTTACTCACACAAACCGTATGTGCGTGCGGGGTCATGAGAGGTCACACGGAGACATGTCCGTTTTTTCTCCGGCAGCACAGGTGTCACACGGTGCGCACACTAATGTGATCCGTGTGACATCAGTGTGACACATACCAGAGAAAACATGGGTCTTTTAAATAAAAAAAAATTCTATATTTACCTGTATCCAGCGATGCTATCTTCGGCTCTGCTGCCTCCTGCCCCTGACACCCCCTCATCATACTCACTGAATATTCACTGCACTGAAGAGCTGGAAGCCGGAAAATGGCAGTGACAGGTGAGTATGCAGCAGACTGCCGAGACCCACCCATCGGTTCCCCTAGTTGCCGCGCAATGAATGAGACCACACATGGATTATCTTTTCTTTTGTACTTTATTGAAGGTATCCACGTAACACCATTCAATATCGATATCAAAAAGGGGGTTGCTTGTTATTTTGGCCACAGCTCTATCCACAGGCACAAATCTGCCATAAACCTGAGGCAGGAGGCCCGATGCCTACGGCCGTCCATGGCAGGTTGGCTCTCACCAAATCCCTCTTCCACCGGCTGTGACTTTCAAACTTGTAACAAAAACCTTCTTAAGGATGGGAGGCCGGGCGATGCTCACCTTGAGGGCAGAGTATGGTAAGAGGAAGGATGGACTCCAGACGCTGCTTATAAGGCCTGGGGGAGGTCCCAGGACAGGGAAGGGGGCAGTGGGGGGCATTGCACAGTCGGGAGAGGGAGAGGTGAACATGGGATGCTGTAACAGGGGCTCAGCAGTCGGGAGCAGCGGCATCAGCCGCAGTGCCCTGCAGACTGCCGAGACCCACCCGCCGGTTCCCCTCCCCGCCGCACAATGAATGAGACCGCACATGGATTATCTTTTCTTTTGTACTTTATTAAAGTATCCATGTCACACCATTCAAGATCGATATCAAAAAGGGGGTTGCTTGTTATTTTGGCTACAGCTCCATCCACAGGCACAAATCCGCCTTAAACCTGAGGGAGGAGACCCGATGTGTGGCGCCCTGGATAAGCCAGGACGTCACAGGTACTACACCAACACACCCCACACCCCGGACAGGCACACCTAAGTCAAACAAAAATCCTTGTTGCCTCCCTCCAGGGGCTGATGTTCACACCAGGGGGTGGGCCAGGCGGTTGGTCCCGCCCACCGAGGAGTTCACAGTCCTGGAGGTGGGAAAAGCAGAGCAGATTAGTTTGGAAGTGGAGAAGTGAGGTGGTAAAAGAGCAGTCTGAAGTTGGTCCGGGTGTGTGGCCCGGACGGAACAGCAAGGTTGGCAGACGGTGGTGACCGTCTGCAGGAGAGGCCTATTGGAGCTAGCCGTAAGGACCGGGGACGGGCGGTGGCCCGGTGGTACCGGACCAGTACGCAAAGAGAAGCCAGCACCAACCGGCAGGGCTTACGGACCCCGACAAGGCTAGGAGTCGCCGCTGAAATTGTCAAATCCGTTAGCGAAGGGAACCTCCGGGGTTTCCCAGCAGCCAAGTCCCAATAGAAGGCAACAGTCCAACCGTTAGAGGGAAACACAGTCACCGCCAAGGCTACAGTTCCCAGGGCCAGAGCCTACGGGCAAAAGGGGCTCCTTCAGCACATATCCAACCTGGGGAGCGGGTTACCGGTGGGAACGCATTGGAACCGTCTACACTACACAGGTGCAGGGAAAGGCAGTCACCATCCACCTGCTGGGAGGAGAAACACCGCAGCCGTCTGTGAGACCCGTCCATCCAGCCGTTTGTTTTACTGGAGACTTTGTGTTCATGATTGGCTGAGTGAGTACCACCGTGCCGTGCGGCACAGCGCTGCCCCCGCGACCCTGCACCTCACAAGGCCCCGTAACCCGCCTGCCATCCATCCCTACCTCCCTCACCGAGCCCCGGGACAATCAACCCCCTACCCACGGAGGGGAGAACCAACATCCAAGCTGCTCCCCGTCATCGCTCCCGGGATCCCCGTCCAGAGCAGCGGTGGTGTCACCAATCTCACCACAACCGTGGGTGGCGTCACGGACAATATCCCTAAACCCAAACCATCCCCTTTCACTCACGGGCGAGGAACGCCGCTCGAGTCCCCAGGATCCGGCCCACCGCTTGAGCCACCACCGAGCAGCAGCAGCAGCCGGACCCGAGCAGTGGGAGAGCGCAGTGTCCCCTCCTCCGCCCGCGACAACTTGGCGTCACGAACAGGATCCTACCGCTCTGCTGTCTGGTAGAGGTGCGCCTTGTGACCGCCGGAGGTGCCCGGCCGAAAAATTTGAGAAGCCGCCATCTTGGGCGCAAAAAGTCCCCGCTCGAGCGTCTCCTCGAGCAGTGGAGGCGTGAAAATCAAAACCCCGCCCCTGTAGAGGAGGAGCCGGAAAAAGACTAAGGGGGACTGATGGCATCTGGCCGCATGTAGCCCGCGGCTATAAACGCAGGGACGCCAGGACTCTGCAGCGATACCGGGTTCCTGGAAAACCTCATTGCCGAGATGCACAGTCCGACCACCAACGATGAAGCCCCCGCACCCGGCACGGCAACGTGACTGAGAGACCAGACCACCCCGCTGAGTAACCGTCTGCAGGCCCACATGTAGCTCCTCCTGGAGGAGTGGGAGACCGACATGGCGGACGTGGTGGCTGCTATGCGGAGACGCGAGGTGGAGGAGGATTCGGAGGAGCGGGTAAGAGACCCACGCCCCTGTATTCCCGAGGGATCGGCCACTGCGGCTGGGGGGCCCGGCCTGCACCCGCTCACCCTGCCTCCTCCCCCGCTACCCGTGTTAGTGGCTGCCGCCCCGCCACTAGGCCCGCTACCCGTCCAACCGGTAGCGACACCCTGCCAATCCGCCCCGGCTGCAGACGCGCGGGGCCGTCCTGAATCACCCCTGTGGGAACCGCCGAGATTGCGGCCCCTTAATGAAGATGTATTAGAGGCCCGGCCAGGATGGCACCAGGCGCTGTGCCCGAGACCGGGACCGTGGCGTGGATGAAGGCCAGAGTAGTCGAGTTCAACCAGCGCCAGCAACATCAGATATATCTCATGATGGAGCAGTGGACCCATGAGGTGGAAATGCTGGTTGCAGCTGCCCCAATGTATGGGATGGGAGCAGATGTGATGGAGCCGACGGGTAACCCACGTCCCCATGTCCTACCAGGACCGGCCACTGCGGCTGGGGGGCCCGGTCCCGTCTCGGCCCTCGCGTCGTCCCTGCCGTTACTCATGAGGCACCTCAGTGTTGACCAACTTCATCTGCTGCCCTGTGTTACTACAGCTGAATCTCATGTGCTGGATGTCGGTGGCCTGGAAACTGCGGCAGCTGGCGGCAACCCGCCTGGCGCGGGGATGAAGGATAACGACTCTGGCCCCGGCGCCGAGTCCACACCTGAACCCGAGGAGGCGAGTGAGCGTCTCCGCTACGAGGGGGAGCCAGTGGTTTAATACACCCCGCGCGCCGGTGGGAACGGATACCGGGCACCCCTTTCACAGCAGGCCTGTCACTGCATGTTCAATATGCTGGTGGCGGAGGATGGGGCCGCCTCAGCCGAAGAGTCCGAGTAATGGCAGCGGAGTCCCGTTGCAAGTTGTCCCCGTTGGGACCACCAAAGTACCGTTTTGAAAGTTTTAATGAATGATAAGAAAGAATAAACCGAAGATGTTACCTGATTGACCAACCCTGATTAGAACCGGTCGTTGCCGGCAACTGTTGTCCCCGTGAGGACTATTTACAACCCAATGCGTAGAAACTGCTACGGACAAGCCCGAGAACTGGCAGGGCAACCATGAACTTGTGGTGTGTAAATAGATATGTTTTTATGGCTTTACCGTTACCGCCTCCGGAGAGGCTGATTTGGAGGATGGGCCTGGAGGAAATAGATGGCCCAGGCCCGCCACTACCGCAACCGGTGGCGATCCTCCGGGGGGGTTTCAGGGGTTCCCCATGGACGTGGGTCCCCTGAAAAGGACAGAACCCGCTCGGGTAACTTGTGCTGGACTGGGGTCAAGGGGTACTGCCCATTTGCTTAGGGGCAGCATCAGGGCCAGGTTGCTTGGGTGGGAGAGAGCGGAAGCCGTTACCGTTAGCAACGTTTAAGAAATGTGCCTCCCGATGTGGGAAGAGTTAATATACTTGTATTATATGTTACCGTTTTATCTCTTTTCAGTTGTGAAAATAAAACCGGTGATGGACGGGCAGCCCGCGGACGGTCTGCATTTTACTAAGGGGGAATGTGGCGCCCTGGACAAGCCAGGACGTCACAGGTACTACACCAACACACCCCACACCCCGGTCAGGCACACCTAAGTCAAACAAAAATCCTTGTTGCCTCCCTCCATAGGCTGATGTTCACACCAGGGGGTGGGCCAGGCGGTTGGTCCCGCCCACCGAGGAGTTCACAGTCCTGGAGGCGGGAAAAGCAGAGCAGATTAGTTTGGAAGTGGAGAAGTGAGGTGGTAAAAGAGCAGTCTGAAGTTGGTCCGGGTGTGTGGCCCGGAGGGAACAGCAAGGTTGGCAGACGGTGGTGACCGTCTGCAGGAGAGGCCTATTGGAGCTAGCCGTAAGGACCGTGGACAGGCGGTGGCCCGGCGGTACCGGACCGGTACGCAAAGGGAAGCCAGCACCAACCGGCAGGGCTTACGGACCCCGACAAGGCTAGGAGTCGCCGCTGAAATTGTCAAATCCATTAGCGAAGGGAACCTCCGGGGTTTCCCAGCAGCCAAATCCCGATAGAAGGCAACAGTCCAACCGTTAAAGGGAAACACAGTCACCGCCAAGGCTACAGTTCCCAGGGCCAGAGCCTGCGGGCAAAAGGGGCTCCTTCAGCACATATCCAAGCTGGGGAGATGGTTACCGGTGGGAACCCATTGGAACCGTCTACACTACACAGGTGCAGGGAAAGGCAGTCACCATCAACCTGCCGGGAGGAGAAACACCGCAGCCGTCTGTGGGACCCGTCCATCCAGCCGTTTGTTTTACCGGAGACTTTGTGTTCATGATTGGCTGAGTGAGTACCACCGTGCGGCACAGCGCTGCCCCCGCGACCCTGCACCTCACCAGGCCCCATAACCCGCCTGCCATCCATCCCTACCTCCCTCACCGGGCCCCGTGACAATCAACCCCCTACCCACGGAGGGGAGAACCAACATCCAAGCTGCTCCCAGTCATCGCTCCCGGGATCCCTGTCCAGAGCAGCGGTGGTGTCACCAATCTCACCACAACCGTGGGTGGCGTCACGGACAATATCCCTAAACCCAAACCACCCCCTTTCACTCACGGGCGAGGAACGCCGCTCGAGTCCCCGGGATCCGGCCCACCGCTCGAGCCACCACCGAGCAGCAGTAGCAGCAGCCGGACCCGAGCAGTGGGAGGGCGCAGTGTCCCCTCCTCCGCCCGTGACAGATGCCTACGGCCATCCGTGGCAGGTTGGCTCTCACCAAATCCCTCTTCCTCCGGCCACAGAGTGGAGAAGGCCTAATCTTGAGCTGCGATCCCCACACAGGGCCCTTACCGCCTATTCAACCCCATCCTGAATGTCCGACAAGAATATATCTAGGCCTATATCATTGAGGCTAAAACCATCCTCTAAAACCAATCAGCTGATGTCTGACTCCAACAGCTCGTGCCCCACCACGATACCTCTTCTGGCCGCTACGAATTTTGGAATCCGCATGTTATCGTGCCGCCTTGACCGATCCACGGCTGTTATATTCCTTGCCCCTGTCCAACTCAATCTCGGCACTATACTGGACCATACTATAACCACGTTGTTAAAGAAACTGCTGAACCTATCCAGGTCTGCTTGCATGACCGCAAGCAGTTCCTGGATCCTCACATTTACCAGGTCGTTTACACCCGCGTAGATGACCAACACTGCTGGGCCCGTGGCTACTCTGGATATACTCACAGCCTCGGGCAGGACCTGGGCCCAGGCCAGGCCCCAAATTCCTCTCCAGTGAAACTTGAAGTCACGAAATCTAGCTCGCTTCCAACCTGTCTCAACTCGGCCCATCGTGCTGCCAAGAATATGTGGGAGTGACCTAAGATCCAGATCCTAGGTCTCGACGAATCTAAAAGAAAAATTGTTAGCTACTGTATGCAGGTTAGCCGCGGCCACCGCTGTATCCAGTGACAGCGGGTAACCTCAGTGACAGCTCAGCTGATCGCGCTATTCCCTTCATTAGCTGCGTGGAGCTGTCCGGAGCGGATGTGTCTTCTGCAGCTCCGGTCACCTTCATGCAGCAGAGCTGGAAGCAACGCTGGATCATCCTGGAGTACGCCGGACATGGAGGGCTTTTTCGGGCTTATTAAATTGGTGAACAAGGCAATTTGTTAGTGTTTTTTTTCTAATAAAGGATTGTTCGGGTGTGTGTCTTTATTTACTGTAATTTACAGATTAATCATGGAAGGTATCTCGGGGAGACGCCTGACATGATTAATCTAGGACTTATTGGCAGCTATGGGCTTCCAATAACTCCTTATTACCCCGATTTGCCAACGCACCAGGGCAAATCGGGAAGAGCCGGGTACAGTCCCAGAACTGTCGCATATAATGTATGCGGCAATTCTGGGCGGCTGCTGACTGATATTGTTAGGCTGGGGGGCTCCCCATAACGTGGGGCTCCCCATCCTGAGAATACCAGCCTTCAGCCGTATGGCTTTATCTGGCTGGTATTAAAATTGGGGGGGACCGCACGCTGTTTTTTAAAATTATTTATTTATTTATTTTCCTGCACAGTATAGACACGCCCACCGGCTGCTGTGATTGGGTGCAGTGAGACAGCTGTCACTCAGCGTGGGGGGCGTGTCTGACTGCAACCAATCATAGGCGCCGGTGGGTGAGGAAAGCAGGGAATACGAGATTGATTAATGAGCAGCCGGCATATTCAAAGTAATTGTTGCCGCGTATTCTCTGCACAGCTGTTCCTCGCCGCGCTGGTGATCGGGGAGCGGTAAGTATGAGCCGGGGGAAGAAAAAAACCGAGCGCCAATGTAAGTATGACTGAGAACAGCAGAAAAAAAGGTAAGTATACTGAATTTAATTAAAAAAAAATAAATAAATAAGATCGCTAGTGTAAAAACGCACACGCACGAAACGTGCTGAACACGGACATACTCTGTGTGCGGTACGTGCAGGCATGGACCCATAGACTAAAGCGGGTCCGTGCCTGCGTGCTGCCGGCCAAAAACGGACATGTCGCCGTGTAGAAAAGCGCACACACGTACTTACCACACGGTCACACGTTTGATTTTACGTGTGTGTGCCATGTACCATTGAATAACATGGGTCTCTGTGTGTACGTGTCTCAGGTACATGCAAATACGTACCGCACACGTACAAATTAAACGAATGTGTGTTGCGGGTCTAAGGCGGAGACACAAAGGTTTGAAAAAGGTATGTCTACAAATGGGCCTGCTACGCGGCCTAGCACCACTTCCTTTTTTAGTTTGCTCTCCAGGACCTGTGGGAGGTCCCGGGCAGATTTGAGGTTGGGGGCAAAAGTTGGTTCTGAGGAGAAAGTAAAGGGGATAAAGAAACCGTGGGTGATACTGTCCCTGATGGTGTCAGCTGCAGCCTTATTGGGGTAACGTTCTAGCCATGGCTCCATCTCGTGCACGTTCACTGGAGTCTTTGGGACCTGGTGGTGCAGTTTTGGTGTGGTGCCTGGTTGGTTGTTTTTCGCATTTGGAGGAGGTGGGGTTGGCCCGCACGATGAGCACTCATGTTTGTATTTGCAGAGTTCCTGAAACCTGCAGTGGCCTTCGTTGAAGAGCCAGCAGCATCCAGGTCTGCGGATGTTAGCAGCTCCCGATTTAGTGTGTTGGGATAGAAAGGACGGTGGCCCAGGAAAGGGTTGTTGGGCCTTTTACGCCATCATTAGTCTGAGCCACGAATCGGTGGCTTTCACTCCCCAAACCCAATTGGGGTTGGAGTGCCAAGAGTCTCCTGAATTCTTCATCGTACTTACACCATGCAGAACCCCCAAGGGTTTTATAGGAGTTGTAAATGGTGTCGCAATATGTGAAGAGTTCTGAGCAATGTTCGGGGTGCTTTTGACACATCACACACCCCAAAACGCAGAAAGCCTGCAACCAATTATTTATGGTCTTGGCTACGGTAGGTTTTCTTGTGAGCGGGCAGTCATTGCCTCCCCTTTCTTTGTCAATAGTGTTTTAGGCCACTGATACTAATAACCAGATGTCTACATATTCGTTTGCCCCAATTTTTTGTATAGTATCTGGGGTTAGGTGTGTTCCTAGGGGTGATACGCCGCAGTAGAAGATGTCCCTGTGTAAGTCAGGTCGCTGTGTTACTTCTGGGCGTTGAACAAACGCGGGGTTGAACAGAACTATACCCGATAGTGTTCGACCTGCTTCCCTCACTACCCCTGGTTGGGCCCCTCCTGCCCATGCGCTGGTAAAACTCACCGGCCGATGTCGTAGTTGGTCCGCTGGCGACGCATTCTGGTGTTGTTCAGTTGCTGGTTCAATGTGTGAGCGGTGGATAGAAGACCTTTCACCTGGAGAAGCGGCTGCGGCGTGAGTCGGATGAAGTAGTGCTGGATGGTGCGCGATATCTCCTGCGCGATGACCTATCGCTGCACTTGGAGGAACGAGAGTGGCGATTCCGCCGTAAGCACCGGGAATGGCGTTCGTGGCTCCCTCGGCTCCTGCTGCGGGAGGTGGATGTTGATCTTCTGGGCTTCTGAGGTCCTCGCCACCTCAGCCGCTGTTACAGGAGTGTAATGAGGTCTCAGAGTGATGACCTCACCACCCTGCTGCCAGGCCCAGCGATGACGCGCCGACGCTCTGCTCCAATCACCCTGCCTCCACTCCACCACATGGCTAATTTGCATGTGCCGCCCCTTTGCATACAAATTAGTCATGTCTGGTAGTGAAGTGACACTGCGGGGCCCCTCTGATGCTTTTGTGACTGGGGCCTGGTGAAGAGAAGGGGCCCGTCCTGCCTGGGGCTTAATAAAGATAAGTATTTACCCCGGGCTTGGCCGGGCCCCCTCTCTTCACTGGGCCCCCTACACCAGGCACAGCAGCAATGTCCTGATGGTGGCCCTGGGGGTGCGTCTTATCGTCTGAATATAGGGCTGCGGCCGGGAATGAGGGTGCTGTGGTGGAGCAGGCCATCGGGGGCACGAACAGGCTGTAGCAGCGCCTGCCGTGACCACGTGGGCCTGCTCATTACATAAGCACGCCCATCCTCCCGCCCATCATCCCTCAGCGCTGAAGCCGGCGCTGACAGGTGGGCGGGATGATGGGCGGGTGGTGCGCGCATAATTAACTATATATAAAGATTAGGACCCTGCTTCACCTTGTAGGTGCTCTGGAGAAAAACAATGTCAAAAAGAGCGCATAATTAACAGCCGGCCGTGATCACCCCTGGCAACTACAGCCTGGAGTGATCATGTGCGGCTGTATTCACTGCCCCCTACGCATCATTATCAGCGCGGGGGGCAGTGAATAAGTACGGTACACTCACCGGCCACTTCCGTGCAGCATCGCGATCTCCTCGTCTGCCGGTCAGCTGATCTGTGTAGAGAGCGGTCAGCACAGCGATGACATCATCGCTGTGCATGCCGCTAGTCTCCATGCAAGTCAGCTGACCGGCAGACTGGAGGAGATCACGATGCTGCACGGAAGTGGCCGGTGACGGCTCCACACTCCAGCGGTGCTGCTGCCGCCACAGACAGGAGGAGCGATGCTGCATGGAGAGAGGAAAGGTGAGTATAAACGTTTATCGTTTTTTTGTGTGATACAGGATACATGCCATATAGCAGGATGAGGATATATAGCAGCATGGGGCCATATAGCAGGATAGAGGTATATGGCAGGATAGGGCCATATAGCAGGATGGCAGTATATACCAGGATGGGGGTATATAGCAGGATGGGGGTACATAGCAGGATGGGGGTATATACCAGGATGGCAGTATATAGTAGGATGGGGGTATATAGCAGGATGGGGCAATATAGCAGGATGGAAGTATATAGCAGGATGGGGGTATATAGCAGGATAAGGGCATATACCAGGATGGGGTACCTTAGCAGAGAATTTGGGGACATTACCCCCATAACAGTGTAGGCAGCAGATCCTCGCCCCATAAAAATGTGTCATGACCACATTTTTTGCTTAAAATGTTATTTTCCTATTTTCCTCCTCTTAAACCAGGGTGCGTCTTTTGGTCCGGTACGTCTTATAGTCCAAAAAATACGGTATTAAGGCCCCGTCACACTAAGCAACATCGCTAGCAACATCGCTGGTAACGAACAACTTTTGTGACGTTGCTAGCGATGTTGCTGTGTGTGACATCCAGCAACAACCTGGCCCCTGCTGTGAGGTCGTTGGTTGTTGCTGAATGTCCTGGGCCATTTTTTAGTTGTTGCTGTCCCGCTGTGAAGCACAGATCGCTGTGTGTGACAGCAAGACAGCAACAACTAATGTGCAGTGAGCAGGGAGCCAGCTTCTGCTGAGGCTGGTAACTAATGTAAACATCGGGTAACCAAGAAGCCCTGTCCTTGGTTACCCGATATTTACCTTTGATACCAGCCTCCTCCGCTCTCACTGCCTGTGCTGCCGGCTCCTGCTCTGTGCACATTTAGCTGCAGCACACATCAGGCAATTAACCTGATGTGTGCTGTAAGTAGGAGAGCAAGGAGCCAGCGCTCAGTGTGCGCTGCTCCCTGCTCTGTGCACATTTAGCTGCAGCACACATCGGGTTAATTAACCTGATGTGTGCTGTAACTAGGAGACTGGGGGCTGGTCACTGGTTGCTGGTGAGCTCACCAGCAACTCGTGTAGCCACGCTCCAGCGATCCCTGCCAGGTCAGGTTGCTGGTGGGATCGCTGGAGCGTCGCAGTGTGACATCTCACCAGCAACCTCCTAGCAACTTACCAGCGATCCCTATCGTTGTTGGGATCGCTGGTAAGTTGCTTAGTGTGACTGGACCTTTAGTCTGCCTATGAACTACAATCTGTTCGTTGATGCCTGAGTCAGCCTGCGCTGATTACAGACCTCAGAGATGTTATCAGATGGAGTGTCAGTGTCAGGATCTGTCCAGACTAATGATTCTACCATGACAGTCGGCGATGTTTGAAAAACCTCCATGTGACATTAGCCTGTTTACACAAAATGACACGGCTTCAGATGCAAAGTGAACGATAATCTTTTGTGCAAAGCAAAAGATAACTCCACTTCACAGACAAGCGTTTTGCTTGTGTAGGGTGATCAGCAGCATGTTTAGCATGCAAGGATATCAAGAAATGACCATTCCTAGGGACACTCTGACACGATAATTTGGCGGTGTAAATACATCTTATACTTTAGCAATCTGCTGTCACATGACAGTGCACAATACGCACATGGGCATAATTCCCTTGTATTTTCCATGAGAATCGCAATCGTGACGGCATATAGGTGCGATTTATACACTTTCCAGCACTTTCTGGCTTCTGTCAATAGAAGAGAACTGAGTCTAGTTCGCACCTGACCACAAGGATGAAAATCGCACATACAGTACCGACCAAAGGTTTGGACACACCATCTCATTCAAAGAGTTTTCTTTATTTTCATGACTCTGTAAATTGTAGATTCATATTGAAGGCATCAAAACTATGAATTAAAACATGTGGAATGAAATACTTAAAAAAGTGTGAAACAACTGAAAATATGTCTTATATTCTAGGTACTTGAAAGTAGCCACCTTTTGCTTTGATTACTGCTTTGCACACTCTTGGCATTCTCTTATCCGCCACCAAGTCCAGGCTTGATCATGGCAGCGTCTATGAGACAGCTGACATGATCAACCCGTAAGTAAAGTGAAAAAACACACACCGAAAAATCCTTTAGTTTAAATAAAACACAAAAAAGCCCGTTTCACCCCTTTATTAACCCCCCAAAACACACAGCTCCGGCGTAATCCACGTCCTGCGATGCTTGCATCCAGCCGCAACTGACACACTGCTGAATGCAGCCTGGCAACGAGACAGCAGAGGTAACCACAGGGCATTTCCCACGGCCGGTAATGTGAATAACACATTACCGCTCGGGAGAAATGCAGCGTGTGCTCACAGGGACTCTATCTATCCCTCTATCTGTCTATTTATCTATCTACTATCTATCTCAGAAGGAAATGACTTTTTTTTTTTTCCTCAATATGCTTTATTGCATTGAATGCATTAAAACACATGTACCAACCCGCACGCGGCAAAACCACGGCACTACCGCGAACAATACCGCGGTAAAACCGCGACAAACCGCATGCGGTTTTTGGGTGCGGTTTGCCACGGTTTTTTACCGCGGGTGTGGTAATCTTTCAGACCCTGCGGAATTTTCTTAAGAAAATTCAGTTTTCCAGTGCAAACAGGGCCTAAGCGAGAATAGTGTGTTTGGCCATTCCTTTATGTGAGAATCAGGAGAGCTCTCGACCAAACAATTGCTGGGATTGGGTGTTTACGATCTTAAAAAGCTGTGTAGTGAAAACAAGATATCATCTCTACATGGATAAACCCATGTTAGTAACATCACCCCTTTCCCCACTTAGCTTACAGCACATAGACCCATGTGAGTAACATCACCTCTTTTCCCAGTCTCCCAGCACCTAGACCCACATAAGTAACATCACCACTTTCCTCACGCACCCCCACAGCACACAGACCCACATAACATCACGCCTTACCGACGCATCCCCAGGACACAGACCCACGTAACACCACCCATTAACCACGCACCCCCAGGACACAGACCCACGTAACACCACCCATTAACCACGCACCCCCAGGACACAGACCCACGTAACACCACCCATTAACCACGCACCCCCAGGACACAGACCCACGTAACACCACCCATTAACCACGCACCCCCAGGACACAGACCCACGTAACACCACCCATTAACCACGCACCCCCAGGACACAGACCCACGTAACACCACCCATTAACCACGCACCCCCCAGCACGCAGATCCATGTAACATCCCTTCCTCGTGCAGTCACACAGTACACAGACCCATGCAAGTAACTTCACCCCTTTTCCCATGCACCTAAAATCACCCTCTTCCTGTTCAGTGTCCCCAATATAGACCCTCACATATGCAGCGCGCTTTTCCCCCATAGAAACATCTACTTATCTGTGCTCCTAGGCCCCATCTCTCACATTTAAGGGAATTAGTCACCAGGTTTTTGCTCCCCCATCTGAAAGTAGCATAATGTAGAGACAGAGACCCTGATTCCAGCGATGTGTCACTTAAGGCTACTTTACACACTGCGATATCGGTCCCGATATCGCTAGCGTGGGTACCCGCCCCCATCTGTTGCGCGACACGGGCAAATCGCTGCCCGTGCCGCACAACATCGCGCAGACCTGTCACACAAACTTACCTGCCCAGCGACGTCGCTGTGACCGGCGAACCGCCTCCTTTCTAAGGGGGCGGTCCGTGCGGCGTCACAGCGACGTCACTGAGCGGCCGCCCAATAGCAGCAGAGGGGCGGAGCTGAGCGTAACATCCCGCCCACCTCCCTCATAGCAGCCGGGAGGCAGGTAAGGAGAGCTTCCTCGTTCCTGCGGCGTCACACATAGCGATGTGTGCTGCCGCAGGAGCGACGAACTACATCGTTACTGCTGCAGTAACGATAATCGCGAATGGACCCCCATGTCACCGATGAGCGATTTTGCACGTTTTTGCAACAATGCAAAATCGCTCATCGGTGTCACATGCAGCAACATCGCTAATGCGGCCGGATGTGCGTCACAAATTCCGTGACCCCAACGACTCCACATTAGCGATGTCGCAGCGTGTAAAGCCCCCTTTACTGAGCTGTTTGCTGTCATTTTGATAAAATAACTGTTTTCTCTGCTGCTGATCTGTTATACAGAGCTCATGAGTATGCTGGACTACCTGCAGCACACCAAATAGTCCACTAATAATAATCTACTGCTGGTTAACAAGTGATTTTATCAATACTACACTGCACAGCCCAGTAAGAGACACATCACTGGAATCAGGATTTCTATCCCTACGTTATGCTGCTCTCAGATTAGGGGGCACAAACCTGGTGACAGATTCCCTTTAGTCCTAAGTGTACAGAGGACATCGCTCCACTCCGCAGCCCCTCACAGTAATGTCCACAAGCCTCATCTCCAGCGGCCACAGCACTACACTGCCCACTGGTAGATGCTAAACTGTATGGGAAACTTCCAGGTAGGGCTCATTTCTGTCACGTGACAGGGCGTGTTCGAAAATGCAGCGGAAAGTTCCAGACGGAATAAACAGTGTTGTTTATAGTAGAAGCGGGGTCTGGGGGTATGGGTGACCCTCTCAGGCGAGGGGTGGGGGGAGGGTGGCATAATTAAGTGGGCGGCTGGAAAATCGCCACACCCACCAACCAAGCCGGTCACGCCCACTAGCCTGGAAGCAGTTAATACATTCTGGAATCAACCATTGGTTCTGCCCTTGGCTGAATAAGGCCCCGCCCTTTCCGGTGTCGTCATCCCCTGCTAGGAACAACTCCATTCTAGACGCTGCCCTGACACCAGACACGCCTCCTGCCACTGCCACATTCTTTTCTTAGCACGGATCTCGGTGGTGACGTCATCCCCGTCATTAGCTTATTAACATAGAGGACGCTGCGGCCGCGCTGATTGGTGGAGTGCTCTCTGGGGCTCTGCTGGTTGTCAGGGATAACCATAAAAGAGCGAGGGCTCACTGCTGTGCCGTCAGTCCACTGGAGCGGCGGGATCGCGCGGAGAGGCCGGTGTGACAGTTGTACAAATAGCTCCCCGTCAGGCCTACACCGTGCTCGCAGCCATGTCTATCCGGTCCTCACAAGACGGTCACCCGGAGACGTTACCGGAGATTACGGCGGCCGTCAGTTTCCTGTCTGATCTTGTGCGCAGCCGCCTCAGTGTGGAGCAGTTGCGGGGCTTCAGTGGCGCCTTACGGGATACGCTTATCGGTGAGAGCCGGCCGCTGCTGCGGCACCCTGGGGTTAGCGGTGTACTGTGAGGGCTCCGCCATGTTAATCCGTACGGGCAGGGGGTATGGGGAGAGGGGGACTGTATATAGTACTGAGGGGAAAGCATATGGGGAGAGGGGGACTGTATATAGTACTGTAGGGGAAAGCATATGTGGAGGGGGGGGACTGTATATAGTACTGAGGGGAAAGCATATGTGGAGAGGGAGACTGTATATAGTACTGAGGGGAAAGCATATGTGGAGAGGGGGACTGTATATAGTACTGAGGGGAAAGCATATGGGGAGAGGGAGACTGTATATAGTACTGTAGGGGAAAGCATATGTGGAGGGGGGGACTGTATATAGTACTGTAGGGGAAAGCATATGTGGAGGGGGGGGACTGTATATAGTACTGTAGGGGAAAGCATATGGGGAGAGGGAGACTGTATATAGTACTGTAGGGGAAAGCATATGTGGAGGGGGGGACTGTATATAGTACTGTAGGGGAAAGCATATGTGGAGGGGGGGGACTGTATATAGTACTGAGGGGAAAGCATATGGGGAGAGGGAGACTGTATATAGTACTGTAGGGGAAAGCATATGTGGAGGGGGGGACTGTATATAGTACTGAGGGGAAAGCATATGGGGAGGGGGGGACTGTATATAGTACTGAGGGGAAAGCATATGTGGAGAGGGGGACTGTATATAGTACTGAGGGGAAAGCATATGGGGAGAGGGAGACTGTATATAGTACTGTAGGGGAAAGCATATGTGGAGAGGGGGACTGTATATAGTACTGAGGGGAAAGCATATGTGGAGAGGGGGACTGTATATAGTACTGAGGGGAAAGCATATGGGGAGAGGGAGACTGTATATAGTACTGTAGGGGAAAGCATATGTGGAGGGGGGGACTGTATATAGTACTGAGGGGAAAGCATATGGGGAGGGGGGGGCTGTATATAGTACTGAGGGGAAAGCATATGTGGAGGGGGGACTGTATATAGTACTGAGGGGAAAGCATATGTGGAGGGGGGACTGTATATAGTACTGAGGGGAAAGCATATGGGGAGAGGGGGACTGTATATAGTACTGAGGGGAAAGCATATGGGGAGAGGGGGACTGTATATAGTACTGAGGGGAAAGCATATGGGGAGGGGGGGGCTGTATATAGTACTGAGGGGAAAGCATATGTGGAGAGGGGGACTGTATATAGTACTGAGGGGAAAGCATATGTGGAGAGGGGGACTGTATATAGTACTGAGGGGCAAGCATATGGAGAGAGGGGGACTGTATATAGTACTGTAGGGGAAAGCATATGGAGAGAGGGGGACTGTATATAGTACTGAGGGGCAAGCATATGGAGAGAGGGGGACTGTATATAGTACTGAGGGGAAAGCATATGGGGAGGGGGGGACTGTATATAGTACTGAGGGGAAAGCATATGGGGAGGGGGGGACTGTATATAGTACTGAGGGGAAAGCATATGTGGAGAGGGGGACTGTATATAGTACTGAGGGGAAAGCATATGTGGAGAGGGGGACTGTATATAGTACTGAGGGGAAAGCATATGGGGAGGGGGGGACTGTATATAGTACTGAGGGGAAAGCATATGGGGAGGGGGGGACTGTATATAGTACTGAGGGGAAAGCATATGTGGAGGGGGGGACTGTATATAGTACTGAGGGGAAAGCATATGGGGAGGGGGGGACTGTATATAGTACTGAGGGGAAAGCATATGGGGAGGGGGGGGCTGTATATAGTACTGAGGGGAAAGCATATGTGGAGAGGGGGACTGTATATAGTACTGAGGGGAAAGCATATGGGGAGGGGGGGACTGTATATAGTACTGAGGGGAAAGCATATGGGGAGGGGGGGACTGTATATAGTACTGAGGGGAAAGCATATGGGGAGGGGGGGGCTGTATATAGTACTGAGGGGAAAGCATATGTGGAGAGGGGGACTGTATATAGTACTGAGGGGAAAGCATATGGGGAGAGGGGGACTGTATATAGTACTGAGGGGAAAGCATATGGGGAGAGGGGGACTGTATATAGTACTGAGGGGAAAGCATATGGGGAGGGGGGGGCTGTATATAGTACTGAGGGGAAAGCATATGTGGAGAGGGGGACTGTATATAGTACTGAGGGGAAAGCATATGTGGAGAGGGGGACTGTATATAGTACTGAGGGGCAAGCATATGGAGAGAGGGGGACTGTATATAGTACTGTAGGGGAAAGCATATGGGGAGAGGGGGACTGTATATAGTACTGAGGGGAAAGCATATGGGGAGAGGGGGACTGTATATAGTACTGAGGGGAAAGCATATGGGGAGAGGGGGACTGTATATAGTACTGAGGGGAAAGCATATGGGGAGAGGGGGACTGTATATAGTACTGAGGGGAAAGCATATGGGGAGGGGGGGGCTGTATATAGTACTGAGGGGAAAGCATATGGGGAGAGGGGGACTGTATATAGTACTGTAGGGGAAAGCATATGGGTGGAGGGAGACTGTATATAGTACTGAGGGGAAAGCATATGGGGAGAGGGGGACTGTATATAGTACTGAGGGGAAAGCATATGGGGAGAGGGGGACTGTATATAGTACTGTAGGGGAAAGCATATGGGGAGAGGCGGACTGTATATAGTACTGAGGGGGAATAGCATATGGGGAGAGGGGGACTGTATATAGTACTGTAGGGGAAAGCATATGGGTGGAGGGAGACTGTATATAGTACTGTAGGGGGAAAGCATATGGGGAGAGGGGGACTGTATATAGTACTGAGGGGAAAGCATATGGGGAGAGGGGGACTGTATATAGTACTGAGGGGAAAGCATATGTGGAGAGGGGGACTGTATATAGTACTGTAGGAGAAAGCATATGGGGAGAGGGGGACTGTTTTGGCGCAGGAGGCTGATTTCCCTTTCTCTTTGCAGAGCATTATAGACACCATTGGTTTCCAGACAAGCCTGCCAAGGGTTCTGGCTACCGCTGCATTCGGATCAACCATAAAATGGACCCAATCATCAGCAAAGTTGCAGCTCGTATAAAGATGAGTAATCTACTTGGCCTCTTGCCCAAAGAGCTGACGCTTTGGGTGGATCCTTATGAGGTTTCCTACAGGATTGGCGAAGATGGCTCCATCTGTGTTCTGTATGAGGCATCTGTCCCTCTGCCCCGTGGCCCACTAAACTGTAAGAGCGAGCTCCTGGGGTGCGCCAGTGCCCCAAACCAGTACCTGATGACGGTGGGCAGCTAGCCTTGGCAAGGATCTCCACACTGCTGCTTGTGTAAATACCTCGCTCTGGGAGCCATGTTTTCTAATGAAGAGCTATTTATATTTTTAAAGAAATTTTGGATAATATGAAGTTGTCATATCTAGTATTTTTAATTATCTCACGATGAGACACTAATGCACTAGTACAATATGTACAGCCCATTACCAAACTTGTACAGTATCTACCATTACGCACGCTGCGCCATGTGACCCCCACGTCTGTACACTTACATGCCCTGTCCAGGTTGGCTACTCTTGCACTTTGCCTCCTCTGGCCGTGGTGCCCCCTGCTGGAGACCCCGCTTGTTGCTGTGCACAGTGGCCGTCTGTAGATCAGACGTATGAGCTCCAGCAGTGACACTTGGCCAGATTACTGACACCTAAGCCCTATCTGAACATAATCCTGAAATGTTCCCAATGTTCCTGTAGGGTCAGTGACCCGTTCTTGGCTAGCACCTTACGGCAGTGGGGTCTCTAGTTGGGACAGGACGGTGCTCTCATCGGGCATCGTAGAAGGGCTTGTCTGGGCTCCTTGAGTTTCTGGACGTTCTCCATCACATTGGAAACGATAAGTACAGGCAATACTAGATCAGGCTCAGCCCTGTACTGGTGGGCAAAATGCAGATATTTTGCAAGATAAAAGCACTTTAATGTTTACCTTGATGGTCCATGTTGTTCAGGTCTTCGATTTTCTGTATTGCGGGGTCTCTGCAGAAACGTTTCTTGCACATATCCATTTTGCCCACTCCATGCAGCCTGATTCAGTGGCACTTACTCGCCCTCTGTTTGCTGTCCCCTTGCGTAGTTGTTACTACACTCGGTGCCTTTTTCATGCTGCATAAAGGGGTCTTAATGAGCCAAATTCTGGGCCTATATATTTGCACAATGCCTGTATATGTGGATGATGTCAATAACAATGTGCCACCTCTCACTGCCAGCTTTGTAACCTGCCCGCGTCTCATCTGCTCGGCTGTGGAGCAGTTATACTGTGAAGACTTTGTTACTGGGTATTGTACAGTTGTTACTTTTGTAATAAAAACAAATTGCTCTAGTGTCGCCTTGTTTTCATCTTAAAGTGGTCATCGCACTTTCTTTCTAGGATTGTCTATTCTATATACTGGTTTAGGCCTCAGTCGCACAGTGCCGGATTATTCAGTGTCTGATTTATCCTTTGGTGGGTTGGAAACTTAACCACAATGGTGAAGTAAA
Organism: Anomaloglossus baeobatrachus; assembly: GCF_048569485.1. NCBI lineage: Eukaryota > Metazoa > Chordata > Amphibia > Anura > Aromobatidae > Anomaloglossus > Anomaloglossus baeobatrachus. The sequence goes on along the minus strand of NC_134354.1, from coordinate 264,596,017 downwards.
ACAATGTAAAATTCTACTGGAAGATGTAGCTGTACATATTAATAATAAATCCTAATCTGGAAGCGTGAAGGCCAGTGACTATGTATGGGGCACGCTGCATGTCAGTGAGCTGAACCCTTTGATCCCCACTAAGGATGAACTGATGGGCTTCCCTTGGAAATAAATGTCCATGCTTGGCTAAGCAGTGGGTGTAGTTCTAGTGAGCTACTTATCTGTGCTACGGACGGGTGCATGAGTGTGCAGTAATTCCTGTATACTTGTGGTATGACCATGCACCCATGACCAATGCGACTGCGAGCTCGTAGAGCTGGGCTAGTGCAGGGCCAGTTCTTTTATTTAAATGTATAAAACCAACAGGACATCTATGTACGAGGGTACTTGAAATAAGGTTTTATGAAGTCTTAATGCTCCTACCGGGGCAGGTTTTGTGGGGATTGGCTGCAGAAATATCCATCTTCTGTACTGTAAATGGAGTGGCATGCCATATATTGGCTGTAGTTTCATGCATGAACCAGCAACATCTGACTGCAGTGCTGTTATCCAGTGCCTAGTTGGGCCCAGCTGTGGTGCAGCCAGTAATTGTTCATCTATACAGTCAATGTAGGCACTATTTTGTGTACAGAGATTCTCCCCTACAAGGATGTTGGTGCCTGTAGTATGTGCATGAATTGTGACCGTTTTGTACAGTGCCATAAAGGACTAGGTTGTGATGTTTTCAATATCTGTTTGGGCCTTGTAGAATACCGTATATATGAGATCAATCCCTAGATGCCTTGCTTCCTCAGGCCATGTTACCGTTGCTGAGTTTTTAATGCAACATTTCTACACCTATTAAGGTCACTTGTGTGGAGGGTTTTTTTTTTTTTTGGGGATGCAGTGGTTTGTCTCTGGGTATGTTATTAACGATGAGCACTAAGTGCTTGAATGCTCTTTGCTGGAGCTGAGCAAGTTGGACACTGATGGGCTGGAGTAACAAGTATAATGGAAGTCAATGATTGGGAAGTTTGGCTATACAGCCAGCCATAAACAGCATTTCTGGGGGAGGGTGGGGTCCAGCATACCCCCTCCTCTGATTGGCACCTCACTGGCAATATACAATTTCTATAGAGAGCTGTCATTGCTCACCAGGCTTTCTCAGCTCCGCTAGACGACTAGGGCTATGTGCGCACAGTGCGGTTTTTGCGGCGGTTTTGGGCTCAACTGCATGACTTTGCTTCCCCAGCAAAGTCTGCGGTTTCATTTTTGCTGTCCGCACAAACACACTTTTTTTTTTTTTTTTTTTTTAAAAGCAACTTTTTGAGAAGGCCGGAGTCACACTTGCGAGTCTCTCATTGCATCACCCGTAATGGCTGCACACTCTCCAGACAGGAGTGGGTCGGTTGCAAGTATCTCTATGCAGCTGAGACGCTCCTGTCTGGAGAGTGTGTGGCAGTTACGGGTGATGCAATGAGAAACACGCGAGGCACTCGCAAGTGTGACTCCGGCCTTAAAAAAGAAAAAAAATAAATAAATAAATAAACATGTCATTTCTTTCCTGCGATTTTTTTTGTTTTTTTTTTTTGTTTTTTTCCATCCCCCCCCCCAAGCAATGCATTGGAAAAATGTAGAGATTAAAAATGCATGTGTTTTTAGCAACCAAACGCAGTGTAAAAAAAAAAAACCTGCAGTGTGCGCACAGCCTAAAACTTGTGATTGTATCAGGATGGCTGCACCCAGTGATACAGCGCTGATATAGGAATCTTTCTGCCTACATTATGCTGCTCTCAGATGAGGGAGCAGAAACCTGCTGATAATTCCCTTTAATTGTCAGGATTTGTCTGTGGATTTTGCACTGAACTCCTGACCATTCACTGACAATGCATGTGGTTGGTGTATTTTGTACTCTACGCTTTCCAGAAAAGTCTATGCAAAATAATGAGAATTCTGTACATTTTCTATTCTACAGCATGATTATTAGTCACAAAAGCCATGCTTAGCACAGGACGTGTCTGCTGATCAGTATTTGACACAAAATCCAGAAAATGAGAGATTTGTCAAGTATGTACCATATTTGCACTGAATGTAGATATGCTGCATATATTTATGCTAAGGCTGATTCCACATGTGTTGCAGATTTCATTTCCAAACTCTGCAGTGACTGTACGCAATTTGCGCACATAGCCTTACAGTCACTGGGGTCAGTCATGTGATGCCCATGGCTGTATCAATAAAGTGTTAGCAAAGCCAAATACCAGGAAGTATCAAACAGTGTAACTTTATTTAAAGCACGACATTCCAAGAAGAGACAAAAACTGCAGCAACAAAAATGTGGAAAGAAAAGTTTGTTAAAAAAAATGTGCAAGTATCCTCATTTACATAGGTTCTGAAATGCTGCTCCATCAAAAGCTCATAGTGGGAATGTAGCCTAACAAATGTGAGCCAAGATATTCTACAGCACTTTACAATTTCAGAGATACATATATAAATATTTATAAGTAACAATTATAGAAAACTTAATAAAGCAAAAATAATGACAACCCTGCAAGAGCTTATAGTCTACAATAAGGTGAGGTGGGGGTGACAAGGTGCAGGTGCTTATTTACAGTGACGGTCCAGCCATCTCAAAGAAGTAGGACCATAGATAAAGGCATGAACCGGTCACCAGCCAATAGTTGAGGGGCTCTACATGAGTTGTGTATTAGTGAGGGTGACAGGCCACACTAAAAGTACTTCTAAAGATCTTTTTATGATATGCTAATGAGCTCAGGGACTAGTCGCAAGGGCGTTAGTTCCTGCCCTCATTACACCCTCTTGGCATGTTAGCATGCTCACAGGGGCGTACTAACATGCTTTTCAATGCAGCATCACCGGCAGTGATGTGTGTACCTGTGTCTGCTGTGACCACTGATCAGCATGCCCTGCATTTTCGGAGGGTGGAATGAGTGCATTAGCCCTTGTGACTAGTCCCTGCTCTCATTAATATATTTTTTTTAAAAATGTTTAGAAATACTTTTTCTAAAAATCTTTTGTGTTTTACTAGATATAGAGACTGTTAGGCTATGTGTGCACGTTGCGTTTTTTTCCCGCGTTAACGCTGCGTTTTAAACTGCAGCGTTTCAGTGCCAAATTGCATACGTTCTGCTTCCCCAGCAAAGTCTGTGAGAAGTCCGAAAATTCAATGTGCACGCTGCGTTTTGGATGCCAGAAATTGCTGCAGAAAAAAAAAGCAGCATGTCATTTCTTTTGTGCGTTGTAGCTGCGTTCTCCATCCATTGAAATCAATGATGTGGGTCAAAACACAACCAAAACGCACTTGGACTGCATTTTTGTTGCGTTCCGCATGTTTTTTTGACAAACAAAACATAGGTCTTTCAGTCTCTCTCTGGATGTCGGTCAATCTCCCTCTGTCTGTCGGTCTCTGTCCGCTGGTCTCTCTCTCTGTCCGTCGGTCGGCCTCTCCCCTCATACTCAACGATCCCCGATCACCAGTGCGGCGCTGCACGGCTGTCACAAAGCTCCAGTGGCATTTTCTTCTTTTGAAAAATGCCAGCCGCTCATTATTCAATCCCGTATTCCCTGCTTTCCCCGCCCACCGGCGCCTATGATAGTGTGAGGGACATGTCTGTCTGCAACCAGAGTGACAGCTGTCTCACTGCAACCAATCACAGCTGCAGGTGGGCGGGTCTATATCATGCAGTAAAATAAATAATTAAAAAAAAAAAACACCGTGCGGTTCCCCCAATTTTGATACCAGCCAGGGTAAAGCCACATGGCTGAAGCCTGGTATTCTCAGGATGGGCAGCCCCCCCAGCCTAACAATATCAGCTAGCAGCCGCCCGGAATTGCCGCATCCATTAGATGCGACAGTCCCGGGACTCTACCCGGCTCATCCCGAATTGCCCTGGTGCATTGGCAATTGGGGTAATAAGGAGTTTATGGCAGCAGCCCATGGCTGCCACTATTTTCTTTAACTTACAGGTTAGGACTTAAACACATACACCCGAAAAAAAATCCTTTATTTGGAATAAAAGAAAAAAAAAAAACCTCTTTCACCACTTTATTAACCCCCAAATACCCATCCAGGTCCGGCGTAATCCACACAACGTCCCACCACACTCAGCTCTGCTACTTGAAGCTGACAGGAGCGGTCACAGACCATGACCGCTCTCTGTCAGCTCCACACAGCAACTGAAGTAAGCCGCACGATCAGCGATGACGTCAGTCAGGTTACCCGCGGCCACCGCTGGATCCTCCAACTGTGACAGCAAGTTGCCCGAGTGACTGAAGTGAGCTGCGCTATCAGTGATGACGTCATAGGTTACCCGCGGCCAGCTGCAGTCCTCCGCCCGAGACTGCAACTCACCTATGACGTCATCACTGATAGCGCAGCTCACTTCAGTCACTCGGGATTAGTGGTCATCGGTAGGTCCTTCACGGGTGACCGCTAATCAGGACGTGACACACAGAGCCGCGGTATGACAATGAAGTCGGGTGACGTTCATTCTCATCGCACGACACTGCTGTCAGTGGGCATGTAGCAGGGCTAAATTGCCGTGGGACCGCACTGCAAAAAAATTTATCTAAAATGCATGCGTTTTGGATGCATTTTTTTTTGACAAATGCAGTGTTAATAGTTTAGAGAGTACGTTATTTTCCGCACTGTAATGAACGCAATGTGCGCACATACCCTTAGGTAGGGATTAGCAATATGCACCCAGAACTGCTCAGTACACTGACTAAGAATATTATAGGGAGACTTGTGCTGTTGAAGGGAGTAGGGGAAAAACAAACTGACCGCCAAAGGCAATCTATTCACTAGGTGTTTACCCATAGTAAATGGCCACCACATCAGGTGTGCTTGAGATAAGACACAAATAAATGGACTGGCTGGGGGCTTGTGAGGTTTTAAGACATGTTAGGGGTGCTTCACACACAGCAAGCTCGCTGCCGAGATCGCTGCTGAGTCATGTTTTTTGTGACGCAGCAGTGACCTCATTAGCGATCTCGCTGTGTGTGACACTGAGCAGCGATCTGGCCCCTGCTGCGAGATCGCTGCTCGTTACACACAGCCCTGGTTCGTTTTCTTCAAAGGCGCTCTCCCGCTGTGACACACAGATCGCTGTGTGTGACAGCGAGAGAGCAACGAAATAAAGCGAGCAGGGAGCAGGAGCCGGCATCTGGCAGCTGCGGTAAGCTGTAACCAAGATAAACATCGGGTAACCAAGGTGGTTACCCGATATTTACCTTAGTTACCAGCCTCCGCAGCTCTCACGCTGCCGGCTCCGGCTCTCTGCACATGTAGCTGCATTACACATCGGGTTAATTAACCCGATGTGTACTGTAGCTAGGAGAGCAAGGAGCCAGCGCTAAGCAGTGTGCGCGGCTCCCTGCTCTCTGCACATGTAGCTGCATTACACAAAGGGTTAATTAACCCGATGTGTACTGTAGCTAGGAGAGCAAAGCTAAGCGGTGTGCGCTGGTAACTAATGTAAACATCGGGTAACCATACCCGATGTTTACCTTAGTTACCAGTGTCCGCAGCTTCCAGACGCCGGCTCCGTGCAAGCGCAGCGTCGCTTGCACGTCGCTGCTGGCTGGGGGCTAGTCACTGGTCGCTGGTGAGATCTGCCTGTTTGACAGCTCACCAGCGACCATGTAGCGATGCAGCAGCGATCCTGACCAGGTCAGATCGCTGGTCGGATCGCTGCTGCATCGCTAAAGTGTGAAGGTACCCTTAGTACTACTGTTAAGTCAAGATTGTGGTCCAGTAAGTTAAAGATCATTGCCTTGTACAAACGAGGAACAAGATACAATAACAAAAGCAGTGAATGTTCTTAAAGGGTACCGTCGCACTTTAGCGACGCAGCAGCGATCTGACCTGGTCAGAATCGCTGATGCATCGCTACATGGCCGCTGGTGAGCTGTCAAACAGGCAGATCTCACCAGTGACCAGCCCACAGCCAGCAGCGACGTGCAAGCGACGCTGCGCTTGCACGGAGCCGGCGTCTGGAAGCTGCGGACACTGGTAACTAAGGTAAACATCGGGTATGGTTACCCGATGTTTACCTTAGTTACCAGCGCACACCGCTTAGCGTGTACAGGGAGCAGGAGCCGGCACTGGCAGCGTGAGAGCTGCGGAGGCTGGTAACGAAGGTAAATATCGGGTAACCACCTTGGTTAACCGATGTTTACCTTGGTTACAGCTTACCGCAGGCTGTCAGACGCCGGCTCCTTCTCCCTGCACATTCAGGATTGTTGCTCTCTCGCTGTCACACACAGTGATGTGTGCTTATCAGCGGGAGAGCAACAATAAAAAAAACGAACCAGGGCTGTGTGTAACGAGCAGCGATCTCACAGCAGGGGCCAGGTTGTTGCTGGATGTCACACACAGCAACATCGCTAGCAAGTTGTGCCTCAGCAGCGATGTTGCTAGCGATGTTGCTTAGTGTGACGGTACCTTTAGAGATTGAATTTGCCAAGTTAGGGGTACTTCTCACATAGCGAGATCGCTGCTGAGTCACACGTTTTGTGACGTACCAGTGACCTTATCAGCGATCTCGCTGTGTGTGACACCAAGCAGTGACCTGGCCCCTGCTGTGAAATCGCTGATCGTTACACACTGTTCTGGTTCATTTTTTGGTCGTTGGTCTCCCACTGTACAGCACGCATCGGCGTGTTTGACTGCAGGAGACCAACAAGCACCAACTCTGTGTAAGCAGCGTACGCTGGTAACCAGGGTAAATATTGGGTAACTAAGCAAAGCGCTTTGCTTAGTAACTCGATGTGTACCCTGGCTACGTGTGCAGGGAGCCAGCGCTAAGCTGGTAACCAGGGTAAATGTCGGGTAACCAAGCAAAGCACTTTGCGCTTGGTAAGCAGGGTAAATATCGGGTAACCAAGCATAGCACTCTGCGCTTGGTAAGCAGGGTAAATATCGGGTAACTAAGCAGAGTCGCTGGTCGCTGGTGAGATCTGCCTGATTGACAGCTTACCAGCGACCCTGTAGCGACGCACCAGCGATCCTGACCAGGTCGTATCGTGGTTGGAATCGCTGGTACGTCGTTTAGTGTGACGGTACCCTAAGTTAAGGGAACACTAGCTGTTTGTGTCAGGAAGCCATCACGGGCTGCCACCTGATTCCTGAGGAGGTAGGTGGTGAAACCCCTTGGAGTGACTGGCCTGCCTCAAAATTTAATGGCAGCATTGTGCTGAGGTTTCTGTTTATGCAAGTCTCCCTACTCGGACTCCCAAGATGTAAGTGTACAAAAGTAAAGTAAACACCAATGTGATCAAAAAGTAACCACAAAAGCTTTGGTATTCTGTTTTGTGGAGTAATGAAACAAATCTGGAACTTTTTAGGTGTATGGATTAGTGGTATGTCCAAAGAAGGAAGAATGAAGCCTAAGTTGAAAAGAACCCTCCACCTATAGTGAAGGATTGTGAAGGATGAGTGGTTCTCTGTGGCTGCGTTGCTTCTTCTGGCATGGGAAACCTGCAGTTTATGAAGGCCAGTATCAGGAGATCTTAGGAGAATGCTTTCTGGGAGGAAGCTGAAACTTGTGCGTCATTGGACCTTCTAATAGGTCAATGATCCCAAAGATACCTTAAAGGCCACTAGCGCTTGATTTGAGAAGTGCTGGAAGACTGAAATGGCCATGACAGTCTCTCGACCTAAACTCCATAGAAAATTTTGGTGGGATTTGAAGACGGTGCTTACAGAAAACAAACACAACAAAACTAGTGAAGTGGAGGCCATTGCCTATGAGGAACTGGGCTGAGATTTTTCAGAAGCTGCTGTCTGGCTGTGCACCACGTTTGCAGCAGATAACGTGTGGTGCTACGTTTTAATGACTATACAGTTTTTTTTCAACAGATGAGACAAAAGAATATGTGATAAAAGGTTTTATCAACTGTGAAAAGAATGTCTAGTGCCTCAGGCCTGAGCAGACACTTTGTTGAAAAGCATAACAAGGAATTACATTTTTTCAGGGTTTTTTTTTTTCATTCAAAATGTGTAAAGTCCGAAAAGAGGAGGTAATTGGGAAAAGAAAATGTATAATAAAGGCATTTTGGATCTTATATCTGGGAACAAGATACCTCAAGAGTCTAAATTACACAAGTGATATAATGAGACAGCTGTAGACAAGATTCTCTAGAAAGATCATATTTATTTGTCCACTCTTGTGTTATTTCATGGTAAGCCAATAGCCCGTACACACATGAACACATTATGAAATGGATATGGATGTAGCCTATGTCCTAGGGCAGGGTGTGAATGGAGTTCTGTCCACCTTGTATGACGCCTAATGCTTTTTTATATGGCACCATCTGATACAAACTGTTACATGATATACTTGTTATGTGTACACAGTAGGGCCAAACTACGAAGCACTTTGCATTTTCAGTGAATGGTGCCCTACAATACATTTTCTGTGCTTTCTGCACTACTGTAGATTGCCTTGAGAAAGTCGAGCTTACATAGTTACATATATATATACAGATTGAAAAAAAGACCTCGGTCCATCAAGTTCAACCTCTCCCCACGAATTACCATATTTTTCGGACTATAAGATGCACCGGACCATAAGATGCACCGGACCATAAGACGCACCGGACCATAAGACGCACCCTGGCTTTAGAGGAGGAAAATAGGAAAATCACATTTTTTGCTTAAAATTTTGTCATGACACAATGAGGCGATGATCTGCTGCTGACACTGTTATAGGGGTAATGTCCCCAAATTCTCTACTAAGGTACCCCATCCTGGTAATGATCCTCCTGCCTTGTATATTATCCCCATCCTTGTATATATGTCCCTCATCCAGGTATAGCCCCCATCCTGCTACATAGCGCCATCCTGTTATATACCCCCATCCTGCTATATACTGACATTCTGGTATATGCTTCATCCTGCTATATACCCCCATCCTGGTGTATGGCCGTATCCTGTGGCACACAAAAAAAATAAACGTTTAAACTCACCTTTTCTCGCTCCCTGCAGCATCGCTCGTCTTCCTGTCTGTGCCAGCAGCAGAGCCGCTGACCTGTGTGGAGCCGGTCACCGATCCCTGCAACATCATGATGTCCTGTCTGCCAGCCCGCTGATGTGTGTGGAGAGCGGAGCGCACAGGGATGATGTCATCGCTGTGCTCACCGCTCTCCACACACAGTAGCAGCGCCTGCAGGAGGACATTGCGGTGCTGCATTCAACAGTGACCGGTGAGTATACCATACTTATTCACTGCCCCCCGCGCTGATGATGATGCACGGGGGGCAGTGAATATAGCCACACATGTACACTCCAGGCTGTAGTTGCCAAGGGTGAACACGCGGCATACGGCATCTGATGTGATTTTTTGTAGGATCGGATGCTCATGAAAGTGCAATTCATGCTGTCATCGTTGATCAGAATGCGCTGCACTTCCGGTCATGCGCAGTGTGAAGCCGGATGTACTCGACCCGTCTTCAGAGAGGTCTAAATGTGCATGATCGGAAGTGCTGGGACTTCTGATCAGTGGTGACAGCGCACACTGGTATGCGCATCACTACTGGTGATGCTGCATTGAATAGCTAAGAGGGCGGAATGAGGGCAGGAACTAACGCCCTACTAACGCACTTGCGACTAGTCCCTGTGCTCATTAACATATCATAAAGATCTTTAGAAATATTTTTCCTAAACATCTCTATCTATGCTAGTGTATACAGGGTCTATAAGGGCGGCGTCACACGCTACGATATATCGGGCGATATGTCGTCGGGGTCACGGATTCCGTGACACACATCCGGCATCGTTAGAGATATCGTAGCGTGTGACAGCTATGAACGACTGTGAACGAGCAAAAATACTCACCTTATCGTTGCTCGTTGACACATCGGTCATTTTCAGAAAGTTCCTCCTTCTGCGCTCCGGTTGTTCATCATTCCCGAGGCAGCACACATCACTCCGTGTGACACCCCGGGAACGACGAACACAGCATACCTGCGTCCCGCCGGCAATGCGGAAGGAAGGAGGTGGGTGGGATGTTACGTCCCGCAAATCTCCGCCCATCCGCTTCTATTGGCTGGGCGCTGTGTGAAATCGCTGTGACGCCGAACGTCCCTCCCCCTTCAGGAAGAGGATGTGCGCCGCCCACAGCGAGGTCGTTCAGGAGGTAAGTACGTGTGACGGGGGTAAACGACTTTGTGCGCCACGGGCAACAAATTGCCCGTGACGCACAAACGACGGGGGCGGGTGCGATCGCTCATGCGATCTCACGTTAAATCGGTGCGTGTAACGCCGCCCTTAGGCCTCTTTCACACGTCAGCGATTCTGGTACATTTGTGCTTTTTTTAAAACGTACCAGAAACACTGACATACGCAGACCCATTATAATCAATGGGTCTGCTCACACATCAGTGATTTTTCACTGAACGTGTCTCCGTGCAGCGTGCACGCGTGGCCGTGATTCTGCACGGAGACAAGTCAGTTTTTTTTCTGGCATCACTGATGATCACTATGGTGTGATCCGTGTGTCATCAGTGAAACACGTACCAGAAAATCACGGACATATTAAATATTTTCAGCTTACCTTGCCTGCGATTCGCTCTGGATCCTCTGCTCTCGGCAGCTTCTGCCTGGCTCATGAATATTCATGAAGCAGGAAAACCCGACCAGGAAGTAGGTGCAGAGAGTGGTGGGCGGACGCTGCAAAGCCGAGGACTTCAGCACCATGGACAGCAGCAGTGAAGGCAGGTGAGTAATGTCCATATGCAATCACGGATCACGGATTGCACATGGACAACCCACGTGTGCCGTGAATCACGGAACACGGAGGGACATGTGCGTGTTATACACGTCAGTGAAGAACGTCTGTGTTTTTCACAGACGTGTGAAACGGGCCTAAGGCAGAGATTATCAATATACACCCAGAACTGCTCATGCTTCTGGGTGCATATTGGACCTGACAGGTTCCCTTTAACTATGCACTTATATGCAACACTCAGTTGCTATGTCTGGGACATTAAGTGCTGATGACACATAATGCTTTTTTAATATGGAACCATGTGATACAAGGAAACTGTTACAATATATACTTGTTATGTGTACATAGTAGGGCCATACTAAGAAGCACTTTGCATTTAAGTGAATAGTCCCCTGTCAACACTGGGAAATATACAATATATTTTCTGTGTTTTCTGCTCTACATTGTCTTGAGAAAGACGAGCTTATTTGTCGTTATCCACCATACACACAATGAGGAACTTACAGTCATCTTTCATCGCTCTTTGTTCCAGCGGGGGCCACCTGGTTGATCCTGCCAGTAGCATATGCTTGTGTCTAAGACTAAGCCGTGCACGTGTAAGTACACATGGACGGTACAGTGACACTGCAAATGGCTCATTACATCATCCTCTTTTTTTGTGATGTGTCCGGTTTGCAGTCTTGGATCTCATTAGCTCTTGTTGCTCTTAAATATAATGCACATATGCCGAGAATATGGGCTTCTCTAAGGGGCCATTTCCATAGACCGGCTGGTGGCATGACAATACGACCACTGATCGGTAAACGTTTTCCCATCAGCAGTCATCTGAAGGCTTGTATTCACAGGCAGACGAAAGCAGACGATGCGCACTGAGCAATTTGTATTAGATCGCTCATTGCACATATGTTGTCTTGGTTCTCGGCAGTACAAGTCTTGTTTGCACCAGGCTATGCACCACCGAGAACGAATTATTGGCACTACCCCAAAGATCATATCACCTGACGAACAAGCATCTCGTTCGTTAATCGGGTGATCGTCAGCCTGTTTATGTGGCAAGGTAATTTTCAAACGGGCGAGATTAACAAGACTGCACATACAGTCTGGGCCCGAAATGCTTTGGGATGTGCACATGCTGTCATGAATGCTAGTATCAAGATATTATGACGACGTAACCAAAGTTACAAGAGATATTAATCCTCTAGTGCTGAACCAATATTGTTTTTTTTAAGCAATGGGACTCTTATTGTGAAGGAGTGTAATTCTGAGACTGCAGTAGGTAGTAAACGTGGTGCTTTGTGCTGAATTTGGAGAACCCCCTTGTTTTATTAGTTCTGTTGGTCGTCTTAAATAGTCCTTGTTTGATTAGTTTATTGCAAACAGCGGAACGTTTGTACATTCTGCTAATAATTTGCATTGGGGGTTGAGTCACTTTGCATGCAGCTGTCGCCCATATGGATTTATGCAGTTGCCTTTTGTAATAATCTTGTATAATTCTAGGCCTCCTTCTTCTGCTCCTGATTATGAACTACATAGACTAAAAAAACTGTCTGGTCACTGTTTCTTTATCATTGTTTGTCAGATGCCTGTTAGAAAATTTGCAGTAGGCCCGACCCTCCCCCGATAGTAAATACATTGGGGGTAAGCCGGTGGAACCAGTTCTCTGCAGATTTCGAAGTCGGTAATTAATTCTTCCAGGCTAGTGTTTATTGTTTCTCTCTATGAACGCTTGTGCTGTAGTGTGGATACTTGTATGCATTACATTTTCTATAGAGGCCACATGAAACGCAGCACTATACAGCTTCATTCACGTTGGCATGGAGCAGACGGAAAGCTATCTCCTGCCAATCCGAGGCTGCTCTGAGCTGTCTCCTGCCAATCCAAGGCTCCTCTGTGCTTGTATCCATGGGATCATGCAGTTTCTTGCCTCGTGTCGTCTAATGACCTTGCAGAAAGCAGACTCATGTTTATGCATGGGCTTCAGTTCACCAGACTCTGGAAGTAGTAATAGAAGCCTGGAAGAAAAGCTTGTTACCTTCTCCATGTTGTGTTATAGGCAGAATACTCAGTGGTTTAAAGGTTTTAAACTGTGTGCAGAATTATTAGGCAAATGAGTATTTTGATCACATGATACTTTTTATACATGTTGTCCTACTCCAAGCTGTATAGGCCTGAGAGCCAACTACCAATTAAGTAAATAAGGAGATGTGCATGTCTGTAATGAGGAGGGGTGTGGTGTAATAACATCAACACCCTATATAAGGTGTGCTTAATTATTAGGCAACTTCCTTTCCTTTGGCAAAATGGGTCAGAAGAGAGATTTGACGGGCTCTGAAAAGTCCAAAATTGTGAGATGTCTTGCAGAGGGATGCAGCAGTCTTGAAATTGCTAAACTTTTGAAGCGTGATCACTGAACAATCAAGCGTTTAATGGCAAATAGCCAACAGGGTCGCAAGAAGCGTGTTGAGCAAAAAAGGCGCAAAATAACTGCCCATGAATTGATCAAGCGTGAAGCTGCCAAGATGCCATTTGCCACCAGTTTGGCCATATTTCAGAGCTGCAACATTACTGGAGTATCAAAAAGCACAAGGTGTGCCATACTCAGGGACATGGCCAAGGTAAGGAAGGCTGAAAAACGACCACCTTTGAACAAGAAACATAAGATAAAATGTCAAGACTGGGCCAAGAAATATCTTTAGACTGATTTTTCAAAGGTTTTATGGACTGACTAGAAGGTGGCCCGATTCTACGCATCGGGTATTCTAGAATTTACGTATTGTGTAGTTCATGTATGATTTTTGTTATATATATATATAGATGTTGTTGTGTGTAGTTACCAAGTGTTTGTGTAGGGCGCTGTACATGTTCTGAGTGTCGCGGGGGGTGAGAGCGGTGTTGTATGTGTGTTGCGTGTGTTGCGTTGTTTGTGGAGTGCTGTGTGTCTGTAGTGTTGTGTGTGTGTGTGTGTGTTGTGCGGTTTGTGTGTGTGTGGTGTGTTTTGGGGGGAGGTATGTTTTGAGCAATGTGTGTGTTGTGCAGTATGTGCGTATATTTGTGTGTGCAGCGTTGTCTGTGTGTGTGGGTGTCTGTGTAGGGCGTTGTTTGTGATTCCTAGTGTGTGTGTGTTGTGCAGTGCGCGTGTGTGTGTGTGTTGGGGGGAGGTGTGCACCTCCCATCGTGCTCCATCCCCCATGCTGCGCACCCCCCATCGTGCTGCATCCCCCATGCTGCGCACTCCCAAACGTGCTCCATCCGCCATGCTGCGCACTCCCAAACGTGGTCCATTTGCCATGCTGCGCACTCCCAAACGTGCTCCATCCGGCATGCTGCGCACTCCCAAACGTGCTCCATCCGCCATGCTGCGCACTCCCAAACGTGCTCCATCCGCCATGCTGCGCACTCCCAAACGTGCTCCATCCGCCATGCTGCGCACTCCCAAACGTGCTCCATCCGCCATGCTGCGCACTCCCAAACGTGCTCCATCCGCCATGCTGCGCACTCCCAAACGTGCTCCATCCGCCATGCTGCGCACTCCCAAACGTGCTCCATCCGCCATGCTGCGCACCCCCCATCATGCTCCATCCGCTTGGGAGTGCGCAGCATGCCGGATGGTGCACGATGGGGAGTGCGCAGTATGGCGGATGGACCACGTTTGGGAGTGCGCAGCATGGCGGATGGACCACGTTTGGGAGTGCGCAGCATGGCAGATGGACCACGTTTGGGAGTGCGCAGCATGGCGGATGGAGCACGTTTGGGAGTGCGCAGCATGGCGGATGGAGCACGTTTGGGAGTGCGCAGCATGGCGGATGGAGCATGATGGGGGGTGCGCAGCATGGCGGATGGAGCACGTTTGGGAGTGCGCAGCATGGCGGATGGAGCACTTTTGGGAGTGTGCAGCATGGCGGATAGAGCACGATGGGGAGTGCGCAGCATGGCGGATGGAGCACGTTTGGGAGTGCGCAGCATGGGGGATGGAGCACGTTTGGGAGTGTGCAGCATGGCGGATAGAGCACGATGGGGAGTGCGCAGTATGGCGGATGGAGCACGTTTGGGAGTGCGCAGCATGGCGGATGGAGCACGTTTGGGAGTGTGCAGCATGGCGGATAGAGCACGATGGGGAGTGCGCAGCATGGCGGATGGAGCACGTTTGGGAGTGCGCAGCATGGGGGATGCAGCACGATGGGGAGTGCGCAGTATGGCGGATGGAGCACGTTTGCTCAGCCTCTCTCCTTCCAGCCTCCCTCAGCATCAGCCTCCCCCTCCCAGCCTTCCCCAAGATCAGCCTCTCTGCTCCCAGCCTCCTCCAGCACGCCGTGCTCCTCTGCCGACACTCACCCACACCCGATCGCATCCACTCACCCACACAACCGATCGCATCCACTCACCCACACAACCGATCGCATCCACTCACCCACACAACCGATCGCATCCACTCACACACACAACCGATCGCATCCACTCACACACACAACCGATCGCATCCACTCACACACACAACCGATCGCATACACTCACACACACAGACACTGACGATATTGCACATACGCGCTGATACTCACAACATCCGGGGATATCACATGCTTCTGGCCATGTGATCCTCCGTCAGGTCCTGGAAGCTCACAGCACAATATCGCCGCCGAGAAGCAAGCGATATTCCAGGATGTTGTGAGTATTTGGATGCGATGTGATGTGTGAGGTATGTGTGAGTGTGATCTGATTTGTGTGTGTGTGTGCTGTTATGTGTGTGCTGTTATGTTATGTATGTTCCGCAGCTGCAGGACCTTGATGTGTGGATGCGATGTGATGTGTGTGTGAGGTGTGTGTGAGAGTGAGTGTCAGCCGGTGTACACTGGTAACTATGATACACATCGGGTAACTAAGGGACCTTAGTTACCCGATGTGTATAATGGTTACCAGCTTTCACGGCCTCCGTTAAGATCCCAGCATCGCAAGGTTATGTCTGGCGCTGCCGGGATCCTGACGGAGCCGGTGTAGAAGCAAGCGATATCCCAGGATGTTGTGATGTGTGGATGTGATGTGTGGATGTGATGTGTGAGGTGTGTGTGAGGTGTGTGTGAGGTGTGTGTGAGAGTGAGTGTGATCTGATGTGTGTGTGTACTCACCTGGGAATCGGAGCCCCGTGTCAGTTAGGCCAGAGCGAGCGTGCATTGCGTGAGGGGGGCGGGGCCTGCAGAGAGCCGGGGCGAGAGGCCAATCCGTGTGGGGGGGCGGGGCCATGGCGAGCCCAGCGGCCAATCAGCTTTGTGTCACCGTAAGGACACAATTTCGGAGCATGACAGACAGACAGATAGACAGACAGATAGACAGACAGATAGACAGACAGATAGACAGACAGACAGACAGACAGACAGACAGACAGAATAAGGCAATTATATATATAGATGAAATGAGTGACTCTTGATGGGCCAGATGGATGGGTCAGAAGCTGGATCAGTAAAGGGCAGAGAGCTCCACTCCGATGCCAGTAAGGTGGAGGTGGGGTACTGGTATGGGCTGGTATCATCAAAGATGAACTTGTGGGACCTTTTCGGGTTGAGGATGGAGGGAAGCTCAACTGCCAGACCTATTGCCAATTTCTGGAAGACAACTTCTTCAAGCAGTGGAACAGGAAGAAGTCGGTATCGATCAAGAAAAACATGATTTTCATGCAGGACAATGCTCCATCACATACATCCAACTACTCCACAGCATGGCTGGCCAGTAAAGGTCTAGAAGATGAAAAAATAATGACATGGCTCCCTTGTTCACCTGATCTGAACCCCATAGAGAACCTGTGGTCCCTCATAAAATGTGAGATCTACAGGGAGGGAAAACAGATCATAAACAGATCAAGCAACTGACAGAATCTATAGATGGTAGGCTGTTGAGTGTCATCATAAAGAAAGGTGGCTATATTGGTCACTAATTTTTTGGGGTTTTGTTGCATGTCAGAAATGTTTATTTCTAAAATTTGTGCAGTTATATTGGTTTATCTGGTGAAAATAAACAAGTGAGATGGAAATATATTTGATTTTTATTAAGTTTCCTAATAATTCTGCACAGTAAAGCTGGTGTCACACATAACGACGACGACAACGACGTCGCTGCTACGTCACCATTTTCTGTGACGTTGCAGCGACGTCCCGTCGCTGTCGCTGTGTGTGACATCCAGCAACGACCTGGCCCCTGCTGTGAGGTCGCCGGTCGTTGCTGAATGTCCAGCTTCATTTTTTGGTCGTCACTCTCCCGCTGTGACACACACATCGCTGTGTGTGACAGCGAGAGAGCGACGAAATGAAGCGATCAGGAGCCGGCACTGGCAGCTGCAGTAAGCTGTAACCAGCGTAAACATCGGGTAACCAAGGGAAGACCTTTCCCTGGTTACCCGATGTTTACGCTGGTTACCAGCCTCCGCTCTTGCTGCCAGTGCCGGCTCCTGCACTGTGACATGTGGCTGCAGTATGCATCGGGTAATTAACCCGATGTGTGCTGCAGGAGAGCAAGGAGCCAGCGCTAAGCGCGGCTCCCTGCTCTCTGAACTGTGACATGTAGCTGCAGCACACATCGGGTTAATTAACCCGATGTGTGCTGCAGGAGAGCAAGGAGCCAGCGCTAAGCGCGGCTCCCTGCTCTCTGAACATGTAGCACAGCGACCTTATGATCGCTGCTTCTGCTGTGTTTGACAGCTAAGCAGCGATCATAACAGCGACTTACAAGGTCGCTGTTACGTCACCGAAAATGGTGACGTAACAGCGACGTCGTTGTCGCTGTCGTTTAGTGTGACACCAGCTTAATAGTTACCTGCACAAACAGATAGATATCCTCCTCAGATAGCCAAATCTAAAATAACCCACTCCAACTTCCAAAAATATTAAGCTTTGATATTTATGAGTCTTTTGGGTTGATTGAGAACATAGTTGTTGATCAATAATAAAAAAAATCCTCTAAAATACAACTTGCCTAATAATTCTGCACACGGACCTTGTGACCTTGTACAAAAAAATAAGAGCGTATTCACCCCGTGTGGCTTTTTTCTCTGTCAGTTTTTCATTCAGTGCATCACTCAGCAGTGTTTCACAGTAGCAGAAAAACTAACAAATAGGATATATATGTTTTTTACATTTTTGAAACTCCTACCCCCCCCCCTCCACACCACACAAACACACTTTATGCAAGCAATATAGTCTCCTCCCCAGGTTCATCTATGGCTCCCTTACCTCATACACTGCTGATCGCTCTATAAGATCTCATTCAGACGTCACTGGTTTTTCTTTTGCGTAAAAATGAGTTTAGTAGCTAGGTCATTTCTGACCATCAGTTTTTCTCAGATAAAAAAAAAATAAATATGAAGGTTTTTCAATCTTCTCATGTCAAACAGTCTGTGAAAATCGAACAGCACATGCATTCATAGATTTGCATTGATTTGATTGATTCGAGGTCAATATCGGACATGTCTCTGTTATTTTGTGGAGACCACTTAGTCTGCAAAGCTACACTGGAGATCAAAATTGGAGAACACACAATTTCCTAAATGTTGCGGTCATTGTGTAGTCCTATGTGATTATATCCCAACATGAATAAACCTGAAATATTTTAAGCTTATTTCATAAATTAAATTTATTCCATAGCACATAATAAAAATGTAAATGAGATAAATGAAAAAGAACACTGATCAAAATTAGAGAAAACCTTCAGATACCTTCAAGTTATTAGTGTTAATCTGGCACCTGATGCTAATTTTCTTAATTATCTGTCAAACCTTATGTAACTGGCAGCCTAACATGCCAGTTTGCACTGACTTTGCAATATGTTATGTCGTTCCAAATTAACTGAAACCCTCCGGCAGCAGGTTATCCAGATGAAGACCAAAGGGGTGACCCAATCAGCCATAGCAGGAAAAGCTAGTCATTACAAGTCTGTGATTTCAAGAATATTGCATCTTTATAACATCACAAAACTCTTTCAAGTCCTCTAAGAAGGCTTGTCGCCGTCGAAAACAAATGCAAGAGAGCACAGGATAATGCGGAGAATTTCCATGGGTAATCGTTTCAACACTGTAGCTGAAATTGCTCACTCGTTCAGCACTGAACAGGGTAAAGACCTGTCTCATCATACAGTGTCATGACATTTAAGAGCATTTGGACTGAAAGCCCACTCTGCAGTGACCAAACCTCTCATTAGCAGAAAGACTCAAAATGCTAGACTCCCCTTTGGTGAGGAGCATGTTGTGTGGACAAATGAGAAGTGGTGCACAGTTCATTCAGTGATGAAAGCAAGTTTAATTTACTTGAATCTGATGAGAAAAATTATGTTCTTTGACAAACTGGGGAAAGACTGAACCCAAAGTGTGTTAAGAAGTCAGTGAAAGGTGGAGGAGTAAGTGTCATGATTTGGGGAATGTTTTCTGCAGCAGGAGTTGTACCTCTCATACAGTTACGTGGCAAGCTACATACAGCTACCTGCAAGTATGTATCAGAACCTTCTTCAACAACACATGGTTCCTTATTTGTGTTCATCACTCGATCAGCCAGCAATTTTCATGCAGGACAATGCCCCTTGTGACACAGCAAAATGGGTAAAACAGTTCCTTGAGACAGAAAACAGTGAAACAATGAAATGGGTTTAGATCAGGACTCTGGGCTGGCCAACAGAAAACCTCTGGATAATCCTTGGTGACAAAGTTATGGCCAAGAAAACTACAACAGTCAAAGAACTATGGAAGAGAATGGAAGAAGACTGGACCAAAATCCCACCAGAGCAGTGTGAGAGACTATTGATGTCCTGTGGCCACAGATGTGCTGAAGTCATTCAAAGCAAAGTCCTGTACACGTCCTACTGATTAGTGACTGTTGTTACCTTCAGAAAATTTAGTTATAATCTACAATCATTGTTGTTCTCTAATTATGATCATCATGTTTTGGGCAAAATAAAGGGTTTATGTTGATAAACTTTGGATCTTTTGCAAAACACTGTTCTAGTGGCATGGTGTACCCCTTACAAAAAGCTTCAAATGTTGGACAATGTTCAGAAATAATGTAATCTACAAAGCAAATGATCATACATTGTTCTCCAATATTGATCTCCAGTATATATTGACACGTGAAAAGCCCCAGAGACTGTAAAGCTGGGTTTACACACTGCAACATCGCAAAGGACATCGCTGTAACGTCACCGGTTTTGTGACGCAATAGCGATGTCGTTTGCGATGTTGCAGTGTGTGAAACACATCAGCGACCTGGCCCCTGCTGTGAAGTTGCTGATCGCTACAAATCATTCAGGACCATTCCTAGGTCCTTTGTTTCCCGCTGTGCAGCATGAATCGCTACAAAGTTTCAGTGTGTGAAAGACTTTGCAGCGACTTTGTTAGCAACTTCCCTTTCAAAAAGCTGCTTATCAACGTCCCCAACAACCAGCTAGGTCGCTCTGCAGGTCCGGATCGCTGTTGCGTTGTTGGCCAGGTTTGCCTGTTTGACAGCTCACCAGCGACTCAACAGAGACTTAGGGAGGTCGCTGTTACGTCACAAAACCGGTGACGTTACAGCGATGTCCTTTGCGATGTTGCAGTGTGTAAACCCAGCTTAACGGGTACACGTATTATCTTTGAAAAACATTGATAAGGCTGTGTTCGCACGTTGAGTTCTTTCTGCAGCCAAAAGTTGCTCTCTTCGCAGTTGAATAGATGCTTCCAGAAAACAGGTTTTGCTGCTTCTTTTGCTCTTTTTTTTTTAGTTGTGTTTTTGGAGTGTCATTTGTCCATAGTACATGTTTAAAAAAAGCTAGTTTTATTCATCACAAGAGCAGCAAAAACCCAGCTTTTGTGTTTTTTTTGCGCTTTCTCATTGATTTCAATGTTGAAAAAACACTGCAAAAACGCTGAAAGAGTTGACATGCTGCTTCTGTAAAAAACGTAGTCTTCCATTTTAGTCAGGAAAAAAAAGCAAGTGTGCGTGCGTGCGTGCGTGCGTGTGTGTCCGTGTATGAGATTTGTGGCATCTCAGGTTTTTCTGGGACTATAAAAATCAGTTTTTAATTTGCATACAGGTCATGAAAAAATGCAGCAAAAAACGCAACATGTGAACATAGCTAAAAGCTTGTATGTCAAAAACTGATCTCTGAATGAGGCCTTTGAAGGGGAAGTGGAGGAGGGGGTAAGATAATTTTTTCTTTTACCCGATTAGCACCGGCAAATCCAAAGACAACACAGCTCAGAATGTATTTAGTGTGCATGTCCTATGATTTCTGGCAAAATTGCGGTGACGATATGCAGCAGCAGTACAGTGTGTATTTTCACCTTTCTTACTGGATCGGCATGATCAACAGTACCAAACACGTCCCATAAACAAGAGTGCAGCTGTTTTTAGGATAAACGGCAGACCCCGTTTTCTAGAAATACCCATATCTATGAGAGGTGTTGCCTAAATGAGTAGCTATCGCTCATGGTCAAACATTATGTGTTTAAATGGGGGGAGCAGCGAGAATCACTGCCAGACATCAATGGCAGTATCTTATCTCCCCGAAGACAAAACAATCGCTTAATCCTTCTATCTTGCAGCATCATTATCTGTCTGGATGGGATGGGGGAAGGAAGTCACATGAGATGGTAAACCGGTCCCATCAAGTGGTGGGTTTGGTCGATTTTAATATAATGTATGTAAGGCCTAGATTTCAGATAATCCCTCCCAGGTATTAGTGTGTGTGTGTGTGTGTGTGTGTGTGTAAATGTGAGTATGTATATACAGTTATGGCTGAAAGTGTTGGCACCATTGAAATTGTTTCAGAAAATGAAGTATTCCTCCTATAAAATTATTGCACTTACATGTTTTGTCATACACATTTCCTTTGTGTGTATTGTAACAACACAACAGAACAGAAATAAAGCAAACTGCACATCATTCACACAAAACCCCAAAAACTGGCCAGACAAAATTGTTAGTTATTTAGCCACAATTTTGGAAAGTTACTATTTCAAGTATGTGATGCTGGTTCAAACTTACCTGTGGCAAGTAACAGGTGTGGGCAATATGAAAATCACACCCAAAACCAGATAAAAAGGGCAGACGTTGACTCAATCTTTGCATTCTGTGTCTGTGTGTGCCACACTAAGCATGGCGAACACAATAAAAAGAACTGTCTGAGGACTTGAGAAACAAAATTATCAACAATTTCAAGGTTACAAGTCCATCTCCAGAGATCTTGATTTTTCTTTGTAAACGTCTTGATTCTGTTGCTTACTGTGAACAAAGTATGGCACTGTAGATAATCTCCCTGGATGTGGACGGTAGAGAAAAATTGATGAAAGGTTGCAATGCAGGATAATCTGGATCGTTATTAAGCAGCCCCAATCAAGTTCCAAATAAATTCAAGCTGTTCTGCAGGCTAAAGGTACATCAGTGTCAGCACAGAGTATCTGTCAACATTTGAATGAAATGAGACGCTATGGCAGGCGACCGAGTAGGACCCCACTGCTGACACTGGGATATAAAAAAGCTAGACTGCATTTTGCCAAAATATGCATGAGTAAGCTAAAATCCTTATGGGAAGGCTTCTTGTGGACAGATGAGACCAAGATAGAGCTTTTCGGTAAAGCACATCATTCTACTGTTTACTGAAAATAGATTGTGGCCTACAAAGAAAAGAACACAGTACCTACAGTCAAATATGGGGGAGGTTCAAACATATTTTGGGCTTGTTTTGTTGCCTCTGGCATTGAGTGCTTTGATTGTGTGCAAGGCATCATGAAATCTGAAGATTACTAAAGGATTTTGGGTCACAATGTAGTGCCCAGTGTCAGAAAGCTGGTTTACATCCTAGGTCATGGGTCCTCCCAACAGGACAATGACCTCAAACATGCTTCAAGAAGGAAGTAGAAATTCAGCAATCGACCTTCTAAAAATTCAAAAACTTTATTTTCCAATTGTTAAAAATGTTAGCAAAACGGTAGTACAAAAACCAGATAGCACAGGTATCAAAAACAGACGCGTTTCGGATATTATTCCTTAGTCATTGTTTAATAACTAAGGAATAATATCCGAAACATGTCTGTTTTTGATACCTGTGCTATCTGGTTTTTGTACTACCGTTTTGTTAACATTTTTAACAATTGGAAAATAAGGTTTAGAATTTTTAGAAGGTCGGTTGCTGGATTTCTACCTCCATTTTCAGTACAACTCTGCCTAGCACCACAGTGTCCATGCAATAGATCTTCTATGAGATAAGGTGAGCTGAAAAAAAACTCCTTTTTTTTCTTTACATGCTTCAAGATGCACCTAAAACAAACCCACATGTATATCGCACAATTGCGGTCACTTGACCGCCGTTCCCAGCTCAGAAAACTGTGAATCTTTGCAGCGCACAATGTGTGCACTTGGAGGATTCATAGGTTTGCAGTCACATAGAGTAAAAAAAACAAATATACAATATATCCAGCTCACCAGTCTCTGTGTCTGGATTCCACCTGGGTCGGTGCACGGCATACGTGGTTGGCGTCCACAGCTGTCACAGTCATGGGAAAGGAGGAGGGGAGGGAAACATATCCAGCACCATGTCTTTTAAAAAAACTTCAAATTTATTAATTCCAAGTAAAAAAAGAAAAATGTCTTATATGGACTAAAACAATCTCTCCATATGCCTTATAGTGCTATAAGACATTTTTTTTTTACTTAGAATTAATAAATTTGAAGGTTTTTTAAAGACAAGGTGCTGGATACGTTTCCCTCCCTTCCAATGATTGTGACAGATGTGGACGCCAACCACGTATGCCGTGCCTGCAGACGTATCATTTTAGACCGGACAACACCTTACGCTTAGGGTGCCAACAATTTTGTCTGGCCCATTTTTGGAATTTTGTGTGAAATTATATCCAGTTTGCCTTTTTCTCTGTCTTGTTTGTGTTGTTCCAATACACACAAAGGAAATAAACATGCATATAAGAAAACATGTAATTGCAATAATTTCCTGGGAGAAATACTTCATTTTCTGGAACAATTTCTAGGGTGTCAACACTCTTAAGGGGGCTTTACATGCTACGACATCGCTAATGCGAACTCGTTGAGGTCACGGAATTGGTGACGCACATCTGGCCGCATTAGCGATGCCGTTGCGTGGGACACCGATGAGCGATTTTGCATCGTTGCAAAAACGTGCAAAATCGCTCATCGGTGACATGGGGGTCCATTCTCAAAAATCGTTACTGTAGCAGTAACGAGGTTGTTCCTCGTTCCTGCGGCAGCACACATCGCTCAGTGTGACACCGCAGGAACGAGGAAGCTCACCTTACCTGCCTCCCGGCTGCTATGCGGAAGGAAGGAGGTGGGCGGGATGTTACGTCCCGCTCAGCTCCGCCCCTCCGCTGCTATTGGGCGGCCGCTCAGTGACGTCGCTGTGATGCCGCACGGACCGCCCCCTTAGAAAGGAGGCGGTTCGCCGGTCACAGGGACGTCGCCGGGCAGGTAAGTATGTGTGACGGGTCTGCGCGATGTTGTGCGGCACGGGCAGTGATTTGCCCGTGTCGCGCAACAGATGGGGGCGGGTACCCACACTAGCGATATTGGGACCGATATCGCAGTGTGTAAAGCCCGCTTTAGCCATGACTGTGTATATAGACAACAACATGACAATAATAGCCTGGAGTATTGAAACAACCGGGTATTTGGGGTGACATGTGAACATTAAAAAATAGTATGCCAAAAATTGTTTTTGTTTTTTTGTTTCTATATCATTGATGACAAGATAAATGATGCAGTGATTTGTTTGTAAAAGAAAACAGCACTAAAATATTATAATTAGTCCTGTATAAAACGAAGCCTCATACAGCCACATGAAAAAAATAGAAAGAAATGTTATGGCTGCTGAAAAGCCAGGCAAAAAGGAAAAAGATAGGCCAGGCATTAAGGTCCATCCAGGCCTCGCTAAGCCATAAGGTAGTAAACATGTCTTCAGTATGAATGTCACTACACAGAGCCCTAGTGTAAGCAAGGGGCACATTACCATGATTAATGGAGGTTTGTTATACTGTTTCTGTTTTTATGGCTTATTGATAGTACGCAGTTGCTTTTTTGCCATCAGGTTTGTTGAGGAGCTGACAATCCACACAATGACTCCTGTCTCTGTGATAGCGGCATTTCGTATCATTTGTTGACCGTAAATTTTGCACACTTGGCATCCAATAAATGTTATTACATCCTTTAATCCGTGCCCATCAACATCTATTTGATTTCTCTACATTTAGGGCATTTTACATCTCCCTAAAATGAAGTCCCAAATTTCCAATGGCTTCCCTTCTGTGCTGTTTGCAGACACCTGCAGATACACAGTAGGACGGGTCTGTATTTGGAGGTTTGAATGGCTGCCCACTGTGACTGTGGCTTGCTTTTCTTATTGAAGCCCTGTGCTCTGCACGGTCCTGGTGCCTGATGTTAGGTTACCTAGATACCCTCTGCAGCTGGTCCGCCAATGCATTCAGAAACAATATGGATTCTTCCAAAGGGATAATGCCTAATCCAGCATATTTGTTCTGCAAACAGATGACCATTATGTGAAACCATAGAATTGCTTTGGCAAGTTTGATCCTTCACTCGTATCAAAATTGGACATGTCTCCAAGTTTTGGTGCAGACATGTGAACCCCCCATTTGACTACCGTATAATAGGTACGAGATCTATCTGTGAAAGCACGGATAGAATCCGTATGTGAAAAACTGACGTCTGAGCCCAAAATGAAAAGCAAAGATTTTCTGTGACTATCCTATTTATTTCAATGGAGCCTAAAATGCCAAAACACTTTCCTCATCTGCCAGAAGAATACTTGTTCAGACGACAGTACCTCCTCATGACCCCCGGCGCCTTGTACATATGCACCCTTGGATGGAAGCAGCTAACAGGCACCTCTGGCAGAGGCATATATCTTGTAAGAACTAGCGACCGGGCATATTAAACATCAACACCATCATTATTGGAAGACAGGGAATCTTTTATATCTACAGTAAATGCATATATTCAAAGTCTACACAGTCCCATTAAAATGCCAGGTTTTTGTAATGTTAAAAACATCATACAGAGAATCATCTCACAACATTTTGCAACATTAAAGGGAATCTATCAGTAGTATCAAAGGCACAACGATCGCAATTGCAAAGGTCGCGAACAGGCCCTGAGTTGGAGGACATCCGCTGACCTGAGTGCCTACTTCAGCTGGATGTGCGTCAGAGACCAGCAGCTGACATTGGCATGCCCATGACTGAGGGCGCATAAAAGTGACGTCATGCGTCCCCATAGCAGGCCTGCTGATGTCAACTGCTGGCCACTGAGAAGGAAGCCGCATTACATGGGAGCCCGTCAAAGTGAATAATGCATAAAAAAAAACAAAATAAACATCCTAGAGACAGAACAGGGACTGTATATACCAGGAAGAGGGCCAGGATAATGACATAAATACCAGGATGGGGACCTATTTCGCAGGATCGAGGACATATATACTACGTTTGGGTTACATATATATCAGAATGGGGGACATATTTATCAGGATAGGCCCAGAGTGGGGACATATATACAAGGATGGACTCAGAATGGGGACATATATACAAGAATAGGTGCATTACTACATAATGAAGGGGGATGGGCGGCAAAACTTATGTCTTTGTAAGATTTAGAAAGATACAAGGGTCCATACATCTGACCGACATACGGGGAGGGAGCCCAAGTCCAAATATTACACAGGGGTCCATTGGACTCTAGTTACACCGCTTAGTAGCATTAACCCTCCTAAATCATCTACATGGGCATGCAGGTTATAGAAAGTTGAATATAATGATACACTGATATGTGCAGTTCAAGAAATCAGTTTTTTTCTTAACAGCTGTTAA
This sequence comes from Anomaloglossus baeobatrachus, assembly GCF_048569485.1. Taxonomy (NCBI): domain Eukaryota; kingdom Metazoa; phylum Chordata; class Amphibia; order Anura; family Aromobatidae; genus Anomaloglossus; species Anomaloglossus baeobatrachus. Next base: position 264,569,440 of record NC_134354.1, on the reverse strand, counting down.
GATCATCAAAAGAATGGCTTCGCCAGAAGATCAAAGTTATGAAATAGCCCTGCCAGAGCCCAGACCTGACTGAATCCAACTGAAATTCTGTGGGTGACCTGAAGAGGGCGCTGTACACAGGAGATGTCCTCACAATTGACAGATTTGGCGCGCTACTGCATGGAACACTGAGCAAAGATTGACAATTCGAGATATACCATGCAGATAGACTCCTACCCAAAAAAAACCAGTAGGCTTCCAGAAATTTAAAGGGTATTACAACAATGTATTGGTTCAAGGGTGTGTATATTTATACAACCACATTATTTTAGTTTCTTTTTTTCAACCACATTTCAGCCCTTCCCAAACTTTCATCTTCTTGAGAAGTCATTCTTGATTTGCAGATGTGTTTAGGTTCATTGTTGTGATGAAAGGTAAAATTCCTCTTCCTGTCCAGCTGTTTATCAGAGGCCTGAACATTTTGTTGTAAAATTGACTATTTGGAACTGTTCACAAATCCTTCAAAGCTGACTAAAGACGGAGCTCCCGCTACTGAATAACATCTTCAAAGCATTGGCTTTGCACCAAACATACCTTTTTGAATTATTGACTGAAAATTTAACCTTATTCTCATCACACCATAACATGGTTCCTCACATGCTTGTTTTTGCAAATTTGATATGTGTTTTAGCAAAATAAACCAAGGCTTGGAAGTTTTTCTTTGTAAGAAAAGGCTCCCATCGTGCTAGGGCAGACATATGAAGAATACAGGAGATCGTTATCACATGCAGTATACAACCAGTAATTGCCAGAAATTCCTGCAGCACCTTTAATGTTGCAGTAGGCCTCTTGACAGCCTCTCAGACCAATTATCTTTTGTTTTTTTTGTTCAATTTTTATGGAGTGTCCAGTTCTAGGTACTTTCACTGTTATTAACAAATGGCATAAATTTGGCATAACGGTCTTCACTGTCTGGTTTGTGGATTTTTTTTGTACCCTTTCCCTGATTGATAATTTTCCACAATGTGATCCCTTTGCTGTGTTGTAAGCTGTTTATGTACTTTGGCTTTTGCTGTAAAATGCAACTAAGAAAATGTCAGGAAAAATCCTACTAGAATAGCTCATTAAATACTGTAAATTGTTTTAGCTTTATACGTACTACTAATTGTACCAAGTGTAAATGTTATTGGATAATTTTGAATACAACCACATCCCCAATTATAAGAGGGTGCTCATACTAATACATCCACATATTTTACCTTTGTTATTAGAATCCTATTGATTAGAATGGATGGCGGATATGCAGTACCTGGCCGCTGCCGCTATCAGAAGACAAAGCAGCGCCGGAACTGAGCATTTACGGCTGCCAACTGCTGCTGCCGGGACTGAGAACAACTGATCGGTGGGGGTGCGGAGTGTCGGACCCTGGCTAAGGATAGGCCATCAATGTCAAAGTAGTGGGCAACCCCTTGAAAATGATTTTAGTTTTTTTTCTTGGTGGATTTTTACAGATTTTAGGTTACAGTCAGTAAAAGGTCGGAAATGATTCTATGATTGTTTTTCATGGCAAAAACCTGGCATTTTAACAAACGTATATCCACAGGTGAATACCCTATTTTATGGTAATATGTACATTTGTCTGTGCTTTCAACTCAAAAGGTGAAACTACTTACAATGAATGTAATGTATACTACTCCATCATTATATGGGCAAGTACAATGGGGCTATGTAAACACCCTCGGCCTCCCTCCTTAGATGAAATCATGAAACATGATGAAAGCATAGTTTTACCCTTACCTCACTGGTCAGACAATGAAATGCTGTGTACAGTGAATGAGGAAGATTTTGCTCAACTCGAACATAGTATAAGGCGAGTAACCAAATTAATTAGGGCAATAGGTGGATTACAGGACTTTAGCAAGATTAGCAAAATTAAGCCTTAAGAAAAGACAGCTTAGGGGGCCATATGATTACTGTTTTAATTAAATAGCACCTAAGATGTTCAAATATATCTCAATGCAATCATATTTTTAAAACTTAGGTCTGCGATCGTATCCCCTTCATGATCTTGAAAATACTGGTATGTCCCTGCCCTTGATGTGTGCTCAGCATCTGATCTATCAAAATATAAAATAAAATAATCTGATCGGTAAACAGAGTAATGGAAAATAAAAAATAAAAATGCCAGAATTAGTTTTTTTTGTCCGCCACAACATTAAAATGCAATTAGAGGCAATAGAAACATTGCATCTACCCAAAAATGGTATAAATAAAAACATCAGCGCAGGGCTCAAAAAACAAGACCTCACAGTCCCAGATCCCAAAAAATGAAAAATGTTATGTCTCGAAAAATGGTGCCAAAAGCGATTAATTTTGCTAAATTTTCGAACATTACATTTGTTCAGGTGCTATTGAAGACCCATAGAGAAGCCTAAAAAATGTATTGCCCAAAAATACTCATTCTAAAAAAAAAAAAATCATCATTGATAGAAATACAATTTTAGTATCTTAGATTTTAACCCCTTAAGCTGCAAATCTTTGAAATTCTGTATCATCAAAAACTCACCAAAAGATCCTTGTGGGAATGTACCCTTAAAGGGGTTGTTCAGCGTTGGAGAAGATTTCAGCAAACATTGCCAAATCCTAAAAAGGTAATATTGAGAGAAGTGGATGAGAATCTAGTGAGCAAATGTTTGCTCCTTAGGTGAGTAAGGGCCACCAATACTTGGCGACTCCACCAAACAGGGCCAGATTAAGGTTGGTGGGGGCCCCTGGGCAGAAAATCTGGTGGGGGCCCCATAACGTTAACATTTTTAGCCATAACAGTAGAGTGTGAACTGTAGCATTTAGATATAAATCCAATGAACATTTATCTTATCCTGTTCTGCCACATTCAGATTTACAGTACTACAATACAGATACAGTCCAGGATAAAGGTCCAGTCACACTAAGCAACTTACCAGCGATCCCAACAACGATAGGGATCGCTGGTAAGTTGCTAGGAGGTTGCTGGTGAGCTGTCACACTGCGACGCTCCAGCGATCCCACCAGCAACCTGACCTGGCAGGGATCGCTGGAGCGTGGCTACACGAGTTGCTGGTGAGCTCACCAGCAACCAGTGACCAGCCCCCAGTCTCCTAGTTACAGCACACATCAGGTTAATTAACCCGATGTGTGCTGCAGCTAAATGTGCACAGAGCAGGGAGCAGCGCACAATGCTTAGCGCTGGCTCCTTGCTCTCCTAGTTACAGCACACATCGGGTTAATTGCCTGATGTGTGCTGCAGCTAAATGTGCACAGAGCAGGGAGCAGCGCACAATGCTTAGCGCTGGCTCCTTGCTCTCCTAGTTACAGCACACATCGGGTTAATTACCTGATGTGTGCTGCAGCTACATGTGCACAGAGCAGGAGCCGGCACTGACAGTGAGAGCGGAGGAGGCTGGTATCAAAGGTAAATATCGGGTAACCAAGGACAGGGCTTCTTGGTTACCCGATGTTTACATTGGTTACCAGCCTCCGCAGAAGCCGGCTCCTGCTGCCTGCACATTTAGTTGTTGCTGTCTCGCTGTCACACACAGCGATCTGTGCTTCACTGCGGGACAGCAACAACTAAAAAATGGCCCAGGACATTCAGCAACAACCAACGACCTCACAGCAGGGGCCAGGTTGTTGCTGGATGTCACACACAGCAACATCGCTAGCAACGTCACAGAAGTTGTTCGTTACCAGCGATGTTGCTAGCGATGTTGCTTAGTGTGACGGGGCCTTAACTCACAGCCGTCACATATACACAGAAAGTAGAGTTAAGGCTGCTTTACACATTTCAATTACATATGCGATCTCGTATGCGATCGTACCCGCCCCCATCGTATGTGCGGAACGGGCAATTTGTTGCCCGTGTCGCACAAACGATTAACCCCCGTCACACGTACTTACCTTCCAAACGACCTCCCTGTAGGCGGTGAACATCCACTTCCTGAAGTGGGAGGGACGTTCGGCGTCACATCGACGTCACACAGCGGCCGCTCAATAGAAGCGGAGGGGCGGAGATGAGTGAGACGTAAACATCCCACCCACCTACTTCCTTCTGCATTGCCGGCGGGACGCAGGTAAGCTGTGTTCATCGTCCCCGGGTTGTCACACGGAGCGACGTGCGCTGCCTCAGGAACATTGAACAACCGGACGTTCAATTTTTAGAAATTGACCGACATGTATGCAATCAACGTTTTAACGCACAATCAGGGTCGCACGTATCTGTCACACACTACATTATCACTAACGATGCCGGATGTGCGTCACTTACGACGTGACCTCGCCGACACATCGTTAGATATATTGTGGCGTGTAAAGCCTGCTTTACTCACATATTTTTTATTGATCCCAATGTTAAGGCAGCCAGGGCTGGCTCCAGGTTTTTATGGCCTCCAGGTGAAAGAGTCTCAGTGTACCCCATCCACACACAGACACGCACATACACATACAGGCATACGTACATATACATATTTGAAGACAAATTCAGAAAAATACATATAAACAGACAAATATATGCACGGTCATATACACTGTCATACATTCAAACACAGACGCATTAGGGCTCGTGCGCACGTTGCGTAAGTCCATGCATTTACGCTGCGTATAGCATTGCAGTGTAAATGCATGCGTCCTGCGTCCCCTGCACAATCTATGTAGATTGTGCATGATACGTGCGCACGTTGATTTTATGAACGCAGCGATTTGGGTGCTAAAATGTAGACCCAAATCTGTGCGTTCATAAAATGAGCATCTCAATTATTCCGTGCGCTGTGGATGCAGCTCCCACTCTGTCTATGGTGGGGGCAGCAGCCAGAGCGCAGGAAATCGGCTTTTTTTGTACAGAAAAACTGCATCCATTATGACAGGGAAAGAGACAGACAGGGAAAGTGACAGAGATAGATAGACAGACAAGGAAAGAGATAGATAGACAGACAGACAGGGAAAGAGATTGAGACAGACGGAGACAGAGACAGACAGGGAAAGAGACAAACAAAGAGATAGAGAGAGAGACAGGGAAAGAGACAGACAGACAAAGATAGAGAGACAGAGAGATATATACAGAGGGGGAGACAGACAGAGAATGGGAGAGAAACAGAGAGACATTTACTATTCCGGGCGTTAATATATTCTATTTATACATTCTATCCCGGGAATGTTAATAACTGCTATTAACAAAATAGAATGTATTAACCCGGGCGAAGCCGGGTAGTACAAGCTAGTAGATAATAAAATGCAGAAGTACAGTTGAGCTAAATTAGTTCCTATAATTTCATAAGAAGTAGGTGTAATGTATGTAGATTTCCCACAACGGAGAAAGAGGTGGTGGCACCAAATGGTGCGTGTCACATGATTGACAGCCTTCTCAACTGTGATACCACCATGTGGTGTATTGAGTAGAATGCATGATATGTAATATCCAATGTCCTACATCCGTAATAATAACAACGCAACCTATTCGGAAGGAACCAAACACTTTGTAGAAGTATATGATAGTGAAATTGAGAGCTAGAGCATTTTTGGTGTAGAAAATGAATTCTCCAGCAACAGGAGGGAATTGGCTCCTGTCCAGAGAGACCCATTGGATATTGAAATTGCACAACAAACAGTGTGAACTTTAGGAATGAGTTATCATTCTTTTATTGGCTGTGGGTAGAAGAAAACCCTGGTGGACCTATCTAGGCTTGCACAAGATCGATGTTCCTACAGAGCGTTCATCCATCAAGTTGCCAGCCCATGACTCGAGATTGAGATGAAGGCTGTTATGGTGGCTCAGTGGTTAGCGCTGCAGTCTCACTTCAGAATATGTACTTCATGGTCTATACTTTTTATGCTCTTTTAATGGATTTTTGAATAAATACATTTTTTTATACATATCAAGAAGTGGTTGTGCCTTTTGCCTTCTAATTTGTATGCTTTACAACTTTAGTATAATATATAATAATTATTTTCCTATTGACAAATGGAGCCACTTAGAATAAATTTACTTGTGTTTAAACCCTATGTTATTATTACACCATAAATTTACGCAATCTGTGCCATGACAGGTGTATAGATTGTATTGAGTGGGCTCAAGACCTATAGTAATATGGGTGGAGTGTAGTATGCACAGAAGGACAACAGATAGCGCATGTAGAAATCCAATGTCAGAAGAGACAAAAAGTTTATTACATATTTGTATGCCTTGCAAGATAAGACAGATAATGAGTATTATACACTTCAAAGTCACAGATAGGGATTTCTACAGCCAGGGCAAAGATTCAGTTTGCTGCATAAGCCCTTTACCTAAATTCTCTGACCCTGACTTGTTGTCTCCTACCTGTCAGCCAGCAATAATAGCACATGCAGAAGTAGAACCTATGTTAAAGGAAGTGTGGCCCTTGGAAAAAAAGTCAAAATGGGGCCCCAGATGTTAACATATTGTACTGCTGTTCTATTCTAATTGGGATCTGTGGGCGTCAGATCTTCAGTCGGGATCCCAACATTTCTAAAAGATACACCTATCCTGTGGATAGTTACCTTATCTTCATTGGAGAACCTGCAGGTAAACATGCTTCCAACCTTTAAAGGGCTTTTCCGCTTTCAAGATCCTAACTTATATTGGTCAGCGTTGTGTAAAAATAAAATCAGATAGTACTCTCCTTCCTCTGGACCAGCACTAGCTTTCTGTTACTGCTCTGATCTTTGTGCATTGGCTGAAGCGGTGACATCACAACTGCAGCCAATGCATAAAGACTGGTGCACTGGTGATGTCATGACTTCAACGAATACATAGAGATCAGAGCTAGCGCTTGAAATGGGGAAGGAAAGTACCATCTGTTACTATTTTTACAGAAGGCTGGCCAATGCAGGGGAGAGTCATGAATGTAATGTGATGTCACAGCTTCAGGCAATACACAGAGATTGGGCCACTGGTGATGTTCTAATATCAACCAATATATAGAGATCAGAGCTAGCGCTTGACATGGGGAAGATAAGTACCATCTGTTTTTATCATTTTTGCACAAGGCTGGCCAATCCAGGGGAGAATAATGAATATGGAAATCCCCATTAATAGTTAGTGTAAAATCTAGAAAAGGTTTTCTGTTCTTATCTAAATGGGGTTGTCCTCACTTAGGATTTGGCAAGTTGCAGAGCTTGCTGAAAAATTCCCCAACAATGTGTAATGAATACAGCATCAGGATTTGTCTCTGCTTGCCGGATCTAGCGGTTCTCATGTGACAGCAACTATGTTATTTACATACTTACAGTCACGCGCCAACTAGAGTCTCAGCTGCTTCTCTCAATAGAACACATGTAAAAAGCAGCTGAAAGTCTAGTTGGCATGTGACTGCAATAATGGAAATCATATTCTTTGTGTTATGTGAAAAACGCTAGAACAGGCAAGCAAAACCAAATCCTAACAGTGTTGTCGTCACTCACTACTAGGTTTCGGCAAGCTTCAGACCTTGCCAAAAGTTTCCTTCAAACACATTGTATATGACCCCTTCTTATTAGTTTTGTTTATGGCTTTAGCAGTCATGTAACACTGTTTAGGGCTTTAGCGGTCATGGGACATTGTTTATGGATATAGCGGTCATGGGACATTGTTTATGGCTATAGTGGCCATGTGAGATTGTTTATATCAGGATGCTGTCAGGGGACACAGTGCTGAGATGGGAAGAATGATGTCGGTCGGGGAGGTAAGTATGTAGTTTATTTTATGCTGCTCCCTGGGGCTATTAAGAAGAGGTTGTCCAGTAGTGAGCAACCCCTTTAAGACATGAACACCTCCTGGTTTGTAATTGTAATACAGCCTGTACTAGAGGTCACACTTAGGGTATTGTGCACACAAAGTATCTTAAACTCATTATGGAAACCTGCCATGTTTTTCATCGTTGTGTGCACACAGGGACGGCCTTAGCCTGATTGGCGCCCTGTGCAAAACTGCCCTTTTGTGCCCCCCCTACTGATTTTTAACCCAGTTTCCAGGAAACAAATGAGGATCAGAGGCCATTTTTTTATATCCTAAGAAAATTTATTGTACATTTGAAGAAATCAAGTCCTCCAGATTTGTCTTGGAGAATCTGCATCTCAAATCCACATTAATTCCACCACATCTGAGATTATTCTTATTGGGGGTCTTCTCATCTCGAACATGCTATATGCCTGGATATTACATTATGGATGGTACATATGGATCCCCCCAATGGGGCGCACATGTATCTGGAGAATGAGGCGCTGCCGCTCTTCGTGGAGAGATGTTATAAATTCCTATACACTTAGAGAGGCGCAGGTCGTGGTCCCATTGGTGGGATCCTGAGGATAAATGTACCAGATGATACCAGACAAGGCACCATGGAGCCAGCGGCTGGTGCTTCGTGTACTCCAGACCAAAAAGTCCAAAATACAGATGTTAAAGGGGGATGTAAGAAATTAGAAAAAAGCTCTGCTTTAGACATAATAAAGAGTCCTCAGGTTATATGTGTCACTGTCTCTCAGCTAAAATGACCTGAACAGACTGAGGTATAGCACCACATACACACCATAAGGATGGGGGGCACTGTGTATGTGTCGCTGCCTCTCAGCTAAAATGACCTGAACAGACTTAGGTGCAGCACCACATACACACCTTAAGGACGGGGGGCGCTGTGTATGTGTCACTGCCTCTCAGCTAAAATGACCTGAACAGACTGAGGTGCAGGACCACATACACACCATAAGGACGGGTGGCGCTGTGTATGTGTCGCTGCCTCTCAGTCTGTTCAGGTCATTTTAGCTGAGAGGCAGCGACACATACACAGCGCCACCCGTCCTTATGGTGTGTATGTGGTACTGCAGCTCAGTCTGTTCAGGTCATTTTAGCTGAGCTGCAGTACCACATACACACCATGAGGTAGGGGCACGGTGTATGGAAGAACTACAGCATATATACTGTAATCCCTTTATTAACCAGACTGGGCTCACCCCATTTGGCAATGCTGCAAATAATTTTGTTGGGAAATTTGTAAGATAAATCCATGCCGAATAATGTAATATTTTGCAGAACTTCATAATGCACACCTCAGATGCTACAGAACCTCATCATTCACACGTCAGCTGCTTCAGAATCCCATAATACATATCTCAGCTGCTGCAGAACCTCAATATACACGCCTCAGATTCTACAGAACCTCATTATACACATCTCAGCAGCTGCAAAATCTCATAATTCACCTCAGCTGCTGCAGAACCCCATAATACACATCTCAGCTGCTGCAGGACCTCATCATACACACATCAGCTGCTGCAGAATCTCATAATAATGTCATTTAAGGTGGCTTTACAGGCTACGACATCGTTAAAGCGGGTACGCACGCTAGCGATATCGGTAACGATATCGCAGCGTGTAAAGCCCGCTTAAGGCTAAGTTCACATAGGACATCTTTTGTTGCATTTTTGAGGTTACAAAGATGCACCAAATGCATGCATTTCCTCCTCCCAGCAAAGTCTATGGGAATTCGATTTTGCTATCTACACTGGACATCTTTTGTTGGCTGCGTTTTTGGCTGCGTTTTTGAAGATGCAGCATGTCAATTCTTTTTGCGTTTTCATTTTTGAACCCTCCAGTCAATAGATTAGACTTAAAAACCGCAATGGGCAAAACGCGGTAAAAACGCATCAAAAACACATTACGTTTTTTTATGCGTTTTTGCCGCGGTGCATTTTTGGTGCACTCTTGGGACAAAAACGCTGCATATTTGTGGTAAAAAAAAAAGATGCCCCGTGTGAACATCCCCTAAACCATTACATGTGATGTGCAGACAGCAGTGAGGCCATGTAACATATGAGACTCCACTGTTATTTTGCTACCAGGTAAGGAATCTGACAGCTGATTCCTCCTGCACGACCCCCACGTGGAAGGAATCAGACACCGGCTCCATTATTGCAGTCGTGTATATTTTACTCTGATGCTTCTACATTTCAGATAAAAGACATTTTATCTCTGCCGAGGATGATGCAGTCAGGATGAGGAGCCCAGAAGGCTGGTGCCCAATGGCTTTTCCCTGCTCTAATGCCCTAGACCAGTGATGGCGAACCTATGGCACGCGTGCCAGACTGGGCACGCAGAGCCCTTTTTGCTGGCACGCGCGCTGTCACCACACTGAGCCACTTTGATCTGCTGGTGTGATCGCGCCAGCAGATCAAAGTGGTGTTGAGCAGAGGAGACATTTATTTTCGCTCTGACACTCCTCCTCTCCTGAGCCGCAGGCCTATTGCCTAGGAGATGGAGGAGCGTCAGTAGGCGGCGCTGGCTTGTGGCCGTGCGGGAACTGAAGGACCCAGCGGCACGCAGCGGAGGAGCGAGTGCTGGAAGGTAAGTTTTTTTTTTATTTTTAAAAGCTGTGTGCGGCTGTGCCAAGGTCTGGGGGACAGTGCCAGCACGGGGCATGGAGAGCATGGGACAAACATGGGAGCACGGGGAATGGAGAGCACGGGGCAAACATGGGAGCACGGGGCATGGAGAGCACGGGGCATGGAGAGCAAGGGGCAAACATGGAGAGCACGGGACAAACATGGGAGCACGGGGCATGGAGAGCACGGGGCATGGAGAGCACAGGGCATGGAGAGCACGGGGCAAACATGGGAGCACGGGGCATGGAGAGCACGGGGCATGGAGAGCACGGGGAAAACATGGGAGCACGGGGCAAACATACAGAACACGTGGCAAACATACAGAGCACGGGGCAAACATGGAGAGCATGGGGCAAACATGGAGAGCACGGGGCAAACAGAGCACGGGGCAAACAGAGCACGGGGCAAACAAACAGAGCACGGGGCAAACATGAAGAGCACGGGGCAAACATGAAGAGCACGGGGCATACATGGAGAGCACGGGGGAAAAATGGAGAGCACGGGGAAAACATGGAGAGCACGGGGCAAACATGGAGAGCAAGGGGCATACAGAGCACGGGTCATACAGAGCAAACAGAGCACGGGGCAAACATGGCTGCAAGGATGGAGGAAACGTGCAAAGATGGAGAGAAACGTGCAAAGATGGGGAAACGTGCAAAGATGGATGGAAACATGGCTGCAAGGATGGGGGGAAACATGACTGCAAGGATGGGGGGAAACATGGCTGCAAGGATGGGGGGAAACATGCCAGGATGGGGTACATTTAGCAGGAAGGGGTACATTTACCAGGATGGGGGATACATTTACCAGGATGGGGGAAAACATGAAAGGATGGGGGGAAACATGCCAGGATGAGGAAAAATGCCAGGATGGTGAACATTTAGCAGGAAGGGTGACCTTTATCAGGATGGGGGATACATTTACCAGGATGGGGGGAAACATGAAAGAATGGGGGGAAATATGCCAGGATGAGGGAAAAATGCCAGGATGAGGAACATTTAGCAGGAAGGGTGACCTTTATCAGGATGGGGGAACATGCCAGGATGGGATACACTTACAATGATGGGGTACATTTACCAGGATGGGTTACATTTACCAGAATGGGGTACATTTACCAGAATGGAGGACATTTACCAGAATGGAGGACATTTACCAGGAATGGGGCTATGATGGGGACAAATATACCAGAATGTAGGAAATATATATCAGGATGGGGGGCATGGTTACCAGGAAGTGGCCCAGGAAGGGGGACAGAACTACACAATGAAAGGGGAGGGAAGCAACTCGTACGTCTTCATGGGATTTCAGGATGTTCAGAGTTTGAAATGTAGATGTGGATTAGAGGGTGAAATCTCTGTCTAATATGCTGCAATTTTTTCCAGAAAGATCAATCCAACTGCTGTGTCTGGAAAGGGCATGGGCTCAGCTTCAGTGTGTGGTAAGCATGAGCGTGATGCCCCTGCTGAAGAGTAGAGAAGACTGCAAAGGTAAGGTTAAAATCAATTATTTACATAATAGGATTGGTTGGCACTTCGGAAAAAAAAATGGGTTTAGGGCTACAGTTTGGGCACTCGGCCTGTAAAAGGTTCGCCATGACTGCCCTAGACTGACCGGTGTCTCCCCTGTGTCTGACATTCTGCACAACCCCCAAAATGTGTAATATACACAGTTAGGATTTAATTTGCCAATTTGAGTGGTCATGTGATCGCTCACCAGTGATTTGCAGACTCGGGGTCATCTGCCAAATGACATCTCCGGCTTCTCTCATTGTAATAATTTTCTCATTATTATAATTTTCAATTTGAGAGAAGCAGGAGGAGACGTCATTCGGCAGATGACCACACATTGCAAATCACAAGTGAGCGATCAGATGATAACTGTTAGGATTTCACTTGCCAAATCGAGTAGAGTGCACATTACACACTTTAGGATATGGCAGGTCAATATTTAGAATTATATTACATTACACACTATATGTGACATGTACAGGGCATATGTAGGGTGTATAATCTAATATATAAAGCTGAGTGTATGTGTATGTGTGTGTGTCTGTGTGTATGTCCGTTAAAGGAATCCGCACCGTCACATTTACAATCACAAAATTTTGCACAGACGCCTCATGTGACTCAGGGAACGTCATAGACTATGTTTTGAGGGGAAAATGTAACCCCGCGCTTTACAGTAATTTGCCAAAAACCTGCTTACATTAAAATCAATGAAGCTGAGAGCTACAGGTCATTAATAGGAGCTGTAATTGGTTGCAATAGGCAACAAAGGACATTGTTAGTATAAGACAGGTAATGTGTCAGATAATATAATGTCGATACAGACAAACACAGAGACACAGACACACACACAGAGACAGAAACACAGAGAGACTGATATAGAGAGACACACACACACAGAGACAGAGACACAGAGAGACTGATATAGAGACAGAGACACACAGACTGATAAAGAGAAACACAGGGACACAGAGTCTGATACAGAGACAGACACACAGAAACACAGAGACAAACAGAGACACAAAGAGAGAGACACACACACACAGAGACTGCTGCTGAGACACACACAGGGACAGAGACACACAGACTGACAAAGAGACACACAGAGACAGACACGCAGAAACAGAGACAGAGACACTGAGATAGAGATACAGAGACATAGACAGAGACACAGACACACACACAGACATAGAATCACAGAGACTGATACAGAGACAGAGAGAGAGAGACACAGATACAGACAGACACACAGAGACAGCGACTGATACAGAGACTGATACAGAGATATACACAGAGACATAGACAAAAAGTTTGATACAGAGACACACAGAAATACAGACACACAGAGACTGATACAGAGACACACAAAGACACACACAGAGAGACTAATACAGAGACTGATACAGAGAAACACAGAGACATAGACACACAAAGACTGATAACTGATACAGAGACACAGAGGCACAGAGAAAGAGACGGAGACACACAGAGACACAGACAGAGATACACAGAAACAGACACACACAGAGACCGACAAAGACAGAGACACACAGAGACCGACAAAGACAGAGACACACAGACAGAGGCACACAGAGACACACAGAGGCACACATACAGAGACACAGAGACACACAGACAGAGACACAGAGACAGACAAAGGCAGAGACACACAGAGACAGGCACATAGACAGAGATACACAGAGACAGACAACACAGAGACCCACAAAGACAGAGACACAAAGAGACACAGAGACACACATAGACAGAGATACACAGAGACAGAGACACACAGACAGAGATACACACAAACACAAGCACAGTGTTACGGTTGCTGTGGCACTGGAGACTATGTTCGGATTTCTTGCTACTGCACATGTGCAAGCACTGGAGACTAAGTCCTATCTTGGAGCCATTGCACATGTGCAGGTGACATCATCGCTGACACGAGGTCACATGTCTCTGACACCTTCTAAGCTGATTGGCCGCTGGTCATGTGCTTGTGACGCTTTGCTCGGTGATAGGCCAGCGTGACGTCATTGCTGTCATTCTGGCAGCGGATTAGCTCTGGTGTCCTCCATCTTGGATGAGGCACAGAGTCTATATAAGACCCTGACGAATGCCGCCCGGCGCTCAGTCCTCTTGGTTCCTGCATAGGAGTAGACGCTCTGTGCATGTCCCTTGCGGCACCTATTCTATCTAGGTGAGCGTTATCGGTAGGGTAACGCTCTTGTACCTTGCAGCTTATGCTGTGGTCCGTATCCTCGCACCTTAGTGGAGCGGACATAGGTGCTTGCTGCACATGGTCTGACTGGGCCTTGTGGTTCTACTCTGAGGTGAGCGCTATCGGTAGGGTACTGCTCCTGTACCTTTCAGCCGTACTGTTGTCCGTGTCCTCGCTAGAGTTGAGCGCGGTTCGCGGTTCGAGGTTCTCCAGTTCTAGGCTCGAGTGATTTTGGGGGCTGTTCGAGATCGAACTAGAACTCGATCTTTTTGCAAAAGCTCGATAGTTCTAGATACGTTCGAGAACGGTTCTAGCAGCAAAAAGCAGGGCTTTTTACAGGTACAGTGTGCAGGAGCCATCGCTGGCAGCCTGCCAGAAGCTGGTAACCAAGATAAACATCGGGTATCCAAGCAAAGCGCTTTGGTTAGTAACCCGATGTTTATCCTAGTTACGTGCAGGAAGCCCACACTTCCCCGCTCAGCTCGCTCCGCCCCCTCCTGCCCGCGGCATGTACACATACATACACACACACACACACACACACACACACATGGTCCCGCTCGGCTTACCTGCGGTGATGAAGTCCCGCCATCCCGACCTCAGCGCTGTCACTGTCCTCCATGGCCGCCGCTTGTCACATCACCTCTCGCTTCCGACCCGAGACTGACTAGCGGTGACGTCACGGGCCTCTCGCGATACTTGGTGTGAAGGCGCCGGTCATTGAACTCAGTGACAGGGGCTGTCAGTGTGCTGGAGATCAGCGCAGGTAATGTACCTCGCTGACAGCAGCACTTGTCATCCCCTGCAGTGACCTGGGCTGACCCATTGATGTTAGCTCAGGTCACTGCACTGCTCTCCCAGCCAATGGGGAACATCCTGCTCTTCATTGACTGGGACAGTGTGGATCGTCATGGCAACCCCTTGGATTACACCAGACCTGGATTTGTTTTTCTTTCTAATAAATTGGTTAAAGAGGGAATATTTTGGGGAGTGTTTTTTCAAATAAAAATGTGTTTGTCGTCTATTTTTTTTATTACTGACTGGGTTGGTGATGTCGGGTATCTGATAGACGCCTGACCTCACCAACCCCAGGGCTTGATGCCAGGTGACATTACACATCTGGTATTAACCCCATATATTACCCCGTTTGCCACCGTACCAGGGCGCGGGATGAGCTGGGGCGAAGCACCAGGATTGGCGCATCTAATGGATGCGCCACTTCTGGGGCGGCTGCGGCCTGCTATTTTTAGGCTGGGGAGAGTCCAATAACCATGGACCTCCTTAGTCTGAGAATATCAGACCCCAGCTGTCTGCTTTACCTTGGCTGGTGATCCAATTTTGGGGGGACCCCTACGTGTTTTTTTTTTTTAAATTATTTATTTAATTTAAAATAACAGCGTGGGGTGCCCTCAGTTTTGGATTACCAGCCAAGGTGAGGTTGCCAGCTGTGGTCTGCAGGCTGCAGTCGTCTGCTTTACCCTAGCGGGCTACAAAACTAGGGGGAACCCTACGTCATTTTTTTTTTCATTTTTTGGCTAAATACAAAGCTAAGCACCCCTTAGTGCCACATGAAAGGCACCAAAGGGTGCAAAATTACAAAATGCAGGAGAGTGGGACATTATGTGTCTTCCTGCCATTATAATGACAGAAAAGACTGATATGAAGTGCACAAGCACAAGAAAATCACCACAGCGCTCTACGCTGTGAAAAGCAGAAGAAAATGGCACTGGAGTGAACATGTGACCGCCTCATGTAGGATGAAGCTATGGATCCTGGGTAAATTTATGCATTTACCCTCATTCAGTTTTTTTGCAGTACACAAAAAAACGGAAGGCACACGGATGACAAACAGATGACATACGGACCGTCTACGGAACGAAAACGGATGCCACATGGATGCACCCGTGAAAAAAAACGGACTGTTTTTTGCAGACCACAAAAATGGATCGGTCGTGTTAATGTAGCCTTATTCTGATCTGCCGTTTATAAACAGCAGGCAGAAATAAGTGAATAACACCCCCCAGCGTCAGAAAATCTCCGGGGTTTCAGGGCTAGCTGAGACCATGGAGATCATGATTCAGGACGGTTTTTCCGGTCCCCGCTCACGTGATCACAGGTATAGAGCGTATACCGATTCTCACGTTACAGTAAATGACAGCGCCGGTAAAAAATTATTTATCTCCCATCTGGCATGAACAAACACTTCTCCACTTCTCCACTTTTTCTCCACTTTTTCTCCACTTTTTCTACATTTTTTCTCCACTTTTTCTACATTTTTTCTCCACTTTTTCTCCATTTTGTCTCCACTTTTTCTCCACTTTTTCTCCACTTTTTCTACATTTTTTCTCCATTTTGTCTCCATTTTGTCTCCACTTTTTCTCCACTTTTTCTCCACTTTTTCTCCACTTTTTCTACATTTTTTCTACATTTTTTCTCCACTTTTTCTCCACTTTTTCTACATTTTTTCTACACTTTTTCTCCACTTTTTCTCCATTTTTTCTCCACTTTTTCTCCACTTTTTCTACATTTTTTCTCCACTTTTTCTCCACTTTTTCTACACTTTTTCTCCAATTTTTCTCCACTTTTTCTCCACTTTTTCTCCACTTTTTCTCCACTTTTTCTCCACTTTTTCTCCACTTTTTCTCCACTTTTTCTCCATTTTTTCTCCACTTTTTCTACACTTTTTCTCCACTTTTTCTACATTTTTTCTCCACTTTTTCTACATTTTTTCTCCACTTTTTCTCCACTTTTTCTCCATTTTTTCTCCACTTTTTCTCCACTTTTTCTCCACTTTTTCTCCACTTTTTCTCCGTTCTTTTTCTATGGTCGGTCTACCCATTAGCTCTGCCATGCATAGTGTAGCTCTACACCTACTGCACATGTTACTTTATGATTGACATCTCTTTCGTACCAGAGCTGTCTAAGCCTACTCTGACCCCATATTTGTCATTACTATATTGTCCTTGTACTGTATTATGACATTTATATCATTTGTTTCATTTCTTGCTGTGCTGCAATTTTTTTGCTGCATCCCAATTGTACCTCTACATTGTTCGAGTTTATGTTATTGTTCTCTCACTCTTATGTGATACTGATTATTGTCATTTTTCATGATTACATGCAGATAAGTCCAATCTGACGAAGGCTCAGGCCGAAACGTCATTTGTAACTTGTTTTGGACAAAAACATATATGCTTATGAAAATTTTTTTTTTCTTAATACGGACCAATAAAGAGTGATTTTGCATTACTATCCGTTGTGACTTACTGACTTAGTCTGGGAGATTTAGAGTGCCGAGGTTACTCACTAATTTTATCTATTATTACCTCTGAGCACCTATATACCAGTGAGCAGAACTTCCTCTACAGTAGTTCTCCTGATTAGGCATGCCCTTACCTCATGAGCAGGGCATTGCAGCTTTGGTAGCAACCATTACGACATGGACTCTGCTGCTGTGGACCCAGGGAGAGTGAGTGCAGATTCATTGCACCCACACTCCTCACATGAAGGGTCCGCACTCCTAGAAAATGGGGGATACGTTACCTGAGTGTCTCCCCCCCATATTCTAGACGGTCCAGAGTCG
Source organism: Anomaloglossus baeobatrachus (assembly GCF_048569485.1). NCBI lineage: Eukaryota > Metazoa > Chordata > Amphibia > Anura > Aromobatidae > Anomaloglossus > Anomaloglossus baeobatrachus. The sequence goes on along the minus strand of NC_134354.1, from coordinate 264,551,748 downwards.
TCGTGGGACCCCTTTATTTTTTTTCTTACAATAAATTGGTGAAAGAGGAAATGTTTTGGGGACTGTTTTTTCAAATAAATTTCTTTTGTCGATTTTTTGTTTTTGTTAGTACTGACAGTTTATGATGTTGGGTATCTAATAGATGCCATGACATCACAAACTGCTGGGCTTGATCTCAGGTGACTTTACAGCTAGTATCAACCCGATTTATTACCCCGTTTGCCACTGCACCAGGGCACGGGATGAGCTGGGGTGAAGCGCCAGGATTGGCGCATCTAGTGGATGCGCCACGTCTGGGGTGCCT